>NW_007727422.1:311780-313642 GCF_000696425.1 Galeopterus variegatus | reverse complement strand
TGGTTTCCAAAGCTGAGAACAGGCAAACCCCTGGGACTGTCCTAGGGAAAATATTACAGTGGTTTGCGGCATTCTCTGCCCTGCTCTCTTTCCTCAGGCCACTGTCTCCCCCTCCCTGAGCTTTGTGCTACTTCTTTCTGCAGGTTGTCATTTTCTTGTGGGAACAGAAAAGCTGTTCCCACTGTGACATCTCAGCTCTTTCATCCAGGCCGCCTGTCACTGAAACGCTTGTGGAAATCCAGTAGGGTTTTTATTTGTCCTGCTTTCTGCCAGCTGATATTATCTTGTGTTTCTTTACTGATGTATGTGCTGGTTGCCTGTGTCCCCACTAAATCCAAGCCCCACAGGAACAGCTAAAACCCAAGCAAGAATTATGTACCAGCCACTGTAAGCACCTCAAATACATTAGCTTATTGAACCTTCATAACAATCATATGAGCTAGGACCTATTATTATCCCATTTTACAGATGGGAAAACTAAGCCACAGAGAGTGTAAAGAACCTGCCCAATGTCACACAGCTGGCAAGTAGAAAAACTGGGATTTGAACCCAGACATCCTGATTCTAGAATGCCTGATTTTTAAGCACTAGTATTACAGTCCCTCCATGATAATGGCCAACAAGTATGCCAACTACACGCCAGGCCCTGTTCTAAGTGACTTGTTGCATTAACACATTTAATCCTCTCAAAAAGCTTTGAGGTAGATATATTCATTGCTCCTATTTTACAGATGAGGATACTGAGGCTCCCCCATGAGAGCAGAAATTTAGCACTGTCCGCCTCTGTTCTGCATAGTAGGTCCTTAATACATACTTCTTAAATACTAGAATAAATA
Source organism: Galeopterus variegatus (assembly GCF_000696425.1). Lineage (NCBI taxonomy): Eukaryota > Metazoa > Chordata > Mammalia > Dermoptera > Cynocephalidae > Galeopterus > Galeopterus variegatus. The sequence goes on along the minus strand of NW_007727422.1, from coordinate 312,806 downwards.
TTTCCCTATCCTATCACCGCCCCTTGCCCAGGACCTCCTTTGAACATTTACTTATAGCTAATCTATTTTCAGGAAGGATTTGAGGCACATAGGGTTCTAATCCTGGCTTCTGACACTTACTAGCTGTGTGACTTGGGGCAAGTCACTTAACCTCTCTGGGCCTCACTTTGCTCATTTGTAGAACAAGGATAATAATAGTGCCCTCCTCAAAAAGTTGGAGTGAAAGGTTGAGGGTCTGGGTCCCTGCACCTGCCAGCTGCCAAAACAAAAACAAAAACAAAAGTTGGAGTGAAGACTCACTAAGATACAGCCGGTAAGGTGCTTCGCATTCTGAGATGCACACAATGGGTGTTTAATAAATGCTGGCTGCGTTCAGTACTACTATTGCTGAAGCTATTATTCAACCACTACTGCATGCCAAAATGAGTTTTAAATAGGTGAAAAACTATGAAAAGGGAAAATAAGAGAACTAAGCTCTTGAAATTCTTTCTCAACTGGCTTCCAGGGTGCCATTTTTCCTGGTTTTCCTACCTAAGCAGCTACCCCTTGTCTGTCTCCTTTACCATTTCCTTCCCTTTTCCCCAGTCTTAGGTCTTCTTCTCTATCTAAGGGATCTCATCCCCTCTCGTGATTTATTTATCTATAGACCAACAACCTTCAACTATCTCCAGGCTTGTACGTATTCCAAGTACCTACTCCAAATCACTGAGATATCCAACAGGCACCTCAAACTGAGCACACCCATGGTACAGTTGTTGATGTTTCCACCATAAACCCAAGCCTTGAGGGTCTTCCCACTATCAACGGCCCCATGCACATATTCCTCAGGCCAAAGATCTTGGAGTTACCCATGACCCCACCCTTTTCCTCCGCTCCATATACAGTTCAAACCCTGTGAGCTCCACCTTCCAAAATGTGTGTCCGGGCCGGTCCAGTGGCGCACTCGGTAGAGTGCAGCGGTTGGGAGTGGGAGCCGAGGGTTCGGATCCCATATAGAGACCGGTCCACTCACTGGTTGAGCGCGGC
>NW_007727422.1:304384-310984 GCF_000696425.1 Galeopterus variegatus | reverse complement strand
CGGGCGCGACACCGAGGTTTGCGATCCCGTTGCCGGTCACGAAAAAAGACAAAAAGGAAAAAAAAAATGTGTGTCAAATCCAACCACTTCTCACCCCTTCCATTAATACCCCATCTTCTCTTACATCAGATGACCCAGAAGCCCCTTTGCTGGTCTTCCTGCTTACACTCTTGCCACCCCCTCCCCAGCCTACTCCCCACACAGCAGCCAGCATGATCATATTAAAATACAAACCATGTCACATCTCTCCTCCATTCCAAAGACTGTAATCGTTTCTCACCACACTTAGGATAGAAGTCCTAGCTCCTCATCAGGACCTACAAAGGCCAACATGATCTGGGTCCATCACTTCTCTGACCTCATCTCCCACCACTCTCCTCCTCTCTCCAGCTGCAGAGATCTTCTTGCTGTTTTTCAAGCAAGCCACAGGGACTTTGCACTGGCTGTTCCCCCTGCCTGCAACACCCTTCCCCACACTCCTCCTGGAGGTTTCATCTCATCATTGTGCTCTCTGTTCAGTTGCTACTTTCTTGGGGAAGATGATTCACATAAAAATCGATTATCACACTAGGGTTGGAAATTTACAATTTTCAGTTCTATCATTCTTTTTAACATTCCTCCTTAACAATGAGCTATCCTTTTTCACTTCCCTTGACCTCTTTAGCAAACTGTGGAATCACCGATTTTTACTTATCTAGTGTGCTACACTCAGTTACAACCTTTTGGTTAATGTTCAAATTGTCCCTAATGTGGCCTGTCCAACCTATTTAAAAGAGCAGCCCCCAACGTCCAACCTAGTCATTCCCCATCCCAGTCCCCTGCTTTATTCTTCATGAAACACATCATCATTTATGAAATAATATCATTAGTTTACTTCTTTGTTGTCTGTTCTAGTCAAATATGACATAAGCTTCATGAGGGCAAAGATACCATCAGTCTCATCCACCGCTATATCCCCCGAATCCAGAATGATGCCTCCTACAGAGCAGAAATTAAATGAATGTGAAGCAAAATTAAGATGAAACCAGGAACCACACCCCTAGATCAGGGTTGGTAAATTACATCCCGCAGGCCAAATCTGGCCTACCATCTGTTATTATAAATAAAGTTTTATTAGAACACAGCTGTGTTGGGCCGGCCCGGTGGCGCACTGGAGAGTGCGCCGCTTGGGAGCGTGGCGGTGCTCCCACTGAGGGTTCAGATCCCATGTGGAGACCGGTTCCGCTCACTGGCTGAGCGCGGTGCGGGCGCGACACCGAGGGTTGCGATCCCGTTACCAGTCAGTAAAAAAGACAAAAAGGAAAAAAAAAAAAAAAAGAACACAGCTGTGTCCATTCACTTATATATCATCCTTGGCTGCTTTCACCACAACAGCAGACTTGTGTAGTTGCAACATAGACTGTATGGCCCACCAAGCTGAAAATATTTACTATCTAGCCCTTTGCAGAAAAAGTTTGCTGGTCCAGACTTTCCCTAGTACTAAATAGGGCCAGGATCCTTGAGGATATCACTAACATAGGGTCCCGCTGGAGTCATTCAACGAGTGACCATTAACTCATTCACTCAACAAATATTTATTGGACACCACTATGTGCCAGGCACTGTGCTAGGTGTTTCAGCTTTACAATGATGAATGAAATTAGGAAGTGTCCATGCCCTTATGCTTAGTTTCTAGGGGAAGCCAGAAATTAATACAATAATCACATAAATAAAATGGAAATTTTCAAGTGTGATGACCCCTACAAAGGGAGCCTTACAGGGTGCTTTGAAAACATTTAACAATGAGATTTCACCCAGACTGGGATGGGGAGGGCAGTCCAGAAGGACACTCTTCAGAAAGTGACCCCTACTCAACACCGGCATGATGAGAAAGGGTTAACCGGGCGAGGTGGAGAGCAGTGTGTTCCAGGCAAGACTGACAGAGAGAACATGGTACACTCCAGGCACTGAATGACGGTCAGCGTGGCTGAGCTGCAACAGGGGAGAGGAGAGTGTTCAAGCTAAGTCCGGGAGGTACCCAGGGCCAGAGCACACAGGGCCTTTCAAGCCACCTTAAACAGGCATGTGATGTCCAATTAGAGAAAGTGATACTTGATCAGAGACCAGAACGATGAGAAAGACCCAGGCAAAGGAAGATCACAGGAAGGAACATTCCAGATAGAGGAAGAAGCCTACATATTCTGTACTAATTCCAGAGGGGAACATGTACCTTCACAATGGAGAGATCTGGTGTTGCCTCCTTAACCAAGGGCTCCAACTTAGCATCACCATGTGGGGAACAAGGACATTTACATGCTTCCTAGCATGACGAAATGTGAACGAAATGGCATAACCTTGAAAAATTCTTGCCAAGGGCCAGCCCGGTGGCACACTGCTACAGTGCACCACTTGGGAGCGTGGTGGCGCTCCCGCCGAGGGTTCGGATCCCACATACAGACCGGCCGCTCACTGGCTGAGCGAGGCGCGGGTGCAACACCGAGGGTTGCCATCCCGTTGCCGGTCCCGGTCCGGTACGGGCGCGACACTGAGGGTTGCGATCTGTTGCCGGTCACGAAAAAAAAAAGAAAAAAAAGGAAAAAAAAAGAAAAAAAGAAAAAGAAAAATTCTTGCCAAAAATGTTTCACCCCAATCAAACCAAAATGAGGGTTGCGATCCGTTGCCGGTCATGAAAAAAAAAAGACAAAAAAGGAAAAAAAAAAAAAGAAAGAAAAGAAAAATTCTTGCCAAAAATGTTTCACCCCAATCAAACCAAACCTCTACTTCCAGTTTACAGGAAGTATAGGGGGCAGTGGAACGAGTTTACCACCACCAAAAGGATAAATCATATTTGAGTTTGTTTAAATCCAGATATGGGACATTCTACAAGGCAGCTGTCTGAGATTTTTCAAAAAGTTAATGCCTTATACTTAAACTTTAGAGGAAAAATCTTAAACCAGTATCACAAAGGCAGGTGTTGGGGGGCATGAATTGTTAACTTGAGGACCAAATCTGGCCCACTACCTGTTTTTGTAAATAATGTTTTATTAAAACACAGCCACACCCATTTATTTACATACGTCTGTGGCTTTTGCACTAAAACAGCAGCAATGAGTGGTTGTAACAGACACCATAAGGCCTACAAAGCCAAACGTATTTGGTACTTGGCCCTTTCCAGAAAAAGTTTGCCAACCCTTGTTCTAGATTAAGAGACTAAAGAAACATAATGACCAAATGCAATGTGTAAGCCTTTATTGTATCCTGGTTTAAAAAGAAAGCTATAAAAATATTTTAGGGCCAACTGGGAAAATCTGAATATGGACTATATATTAGACAATATTAGATAATTAGTGTTCATTTTCTTAGGTGTGAAAATGGTAGTAAGAATATGTCATAAAAGTTCTTGCTCTTAGAAGACGCATGCTATTATTTAGGGGTGAAGTGTCACGTAATCTACTTTCAAGTAGTTATGCATATACATACACACACACACACAATAAATATGGCAAAATGTTAATCGGTGAATCTAAGTTCAGGGTACACAGCATCATTGTACTAGTTCTTCAGTCATCTGAGTATTTAAAGTTTTTTATAAGAAAATGTTGGGAGGAGACAAACAAGAATCCAGGCCAGTGCTGCTCACACTTTAACGTGGAGATGAATCACCCAGAAATCTTGTTAAAATGCAGATTCTGGTTCAGTAGGTCTGGGGTGAGGCCTGAGATTCTGCATTTCTAATAGGCTTCGCAGCGATGCTGGTGGGACATTGCTGCAGACTACACCTGAGCAGCAAAGTCTACTCTAGACCAATGTTTCCCAAACATGTCTGATCATAAAAAACACCTGGGGTTTTTATTAAAAATACACATTCCTGGGTCCCGCTTTAAACTGCACTGGGGTTGGGGTCTGGGAATCTGTGTTTAGCAAGCATCCCAGGTGACTCAAGCAAGTATGGCTAACACAAAATCAAGCTTGCTAAGCACTGGACGGAAGTGGCCCCCCAAGCCACAGGCATGGGCACCTTTGAGACCGTTGATCCCTCTTGCCATCGCAGGAAAATGCACATGTGCAAAGACAAACCATTTTGCAAACATTTTTTAGAGGTCTACAAACTCTGGGTGAAATACCCCTGCCCCAGACATTTATAAAGAACCATCAACAGAACAGAATCTAATTTGTTAAGATTTCTGGGGGTGGGGTCATTTTCTACATTAGTTGTCACAGAGCCAATAGCTGGTCATGCAGCCTGTGGTGTCTGACCCAGGCAGTCTGGAGACTCTTATACCCAAAAACCAATGACCTACTTGGAAGTGGCACCCCATGATCTCTAAATAGCGTGAACAAAACTCAGGCTTTCAGGCTTTTGGAATGATTATTTTTATTATAACCAATTTAAAATCACTGGGCTGCATTTTAACCTTTGCTGATTTCTCAATGGGCACTTTTGTCTAGGCACAAAGACAACTCAATCCAGCCCACCAAGGTGCTTGACAAAGACATGTACTCCTCTGAGTTAGGAGGAGCACCAAAGCCCATGAACACACCCTGGGACATCTTTTTTTTTTTTTACATTCCCTCATGTCATCCCCAGTGACTATTCCTGGTTCAACAGCAGCTGCCAAGGCATTAAAAGAAACCAAGAGTTGCAAGAACAAACATTTAGTCCCGTTGTCTTATTGTGGGGGGTGATTTTGCCAACCCTGTCCCCAGCAGAGCTCTGGCAATGCCTGGAAATATTCTTTTCATCACAGTTATAAGGCGAGGGGGGCACTACTGGCTTCTAATGTGCAGAGACCAGGGATGCTGCTAAACATCCTACAATGCACAGGACCACCCCCCACAACACAGAATTATCTGTCCCTGAGTTAGAGACTCCCCAGGGTACCCCTTCCACCCTTAAGCAGATCACTGAGATCTCCAGGTCTTACTGTCCCCAGCCCTCTGCCCTCCATTTCCCACAAACCTGAAGAAATCATTATAATAGTGAAACATCATCAAGGGCTCAACAGGCTTTGCTCAATGCTTCTTGTACCTTTGCTCCTTCAACACTGACAAGAACCCTGCAATAAAAGTACTACCATCCCCTTTCTGTAGATGAGAAAACTAAGGCTCAAAAAGGTGGCATTCCTTGCCTAAGGTCACACAGCTAGAGAGAGATGATGCCGGGACTGCAACTGAACCCATCTATGCCAGAGTTCACGCACTGCTTCCACTGAGACTCCAAGCCAGCCCCAAAGTGGCTGCAAAAGTCTCAGGCTGGGAGAGGCCAGCACTGTCACATACTGTATCCACCCCTCACCTGAGGTCCTGGCTTTCGTGCTCTTGGAGCTGGTGACCCCTGATGGAATCAGAGCATTTCTATGGCTCCAAATTGCCTCCAGTCTCTTATTTTGCCTGAGGGCACTTCACACTTGGTCCCCAAAATCAAGCAGGAATTTCAGAAAAATTAGAGTATGAGAATAGGCGAAGCATGAAAACACACCACCGTGTGATCTCAGGCAACGGAATCAGCCGCTTCCTCAACACACTGAGGGCACTTCACACTTGGTCCCCAAAATCAAGCAGGAATTTCAGAAAAATTAGAGTATGAAGATAGGCAAAGCATGAAAACACATCACCGTGTGATCTCAGGCAACAGAATCAGCCTCTTCCTCAACACATTGGCATCTGGATAAAAATCAAGTTGTGATCATGAAATCAGAAGCTCTTTGAAAAACCTTCTCTGACAAGGATGGCATCTTAGTTTATTTTATGCAACTGTAACAGAATACCACACACCAGGTAATTTATAAAAAATAGATTTATTTCTTACAGTTCTGGCTGCTGAGAAGTACAAGGTTGAAGGGCCTTATTGCTGCGTCGTCCCATGGCAGGGGACAGAAGGGCAAAAGAGCACGAGAGAGCAAGAGGGGAGGGGGCTGAGCTCATCCTTTTTATCAGGAACCCACTCCCTTGATAACTACCCACTCCCACGGTAACGACATTAGTCCATTCATGAAGGCGGATCCTCTTAAAGGCCCCACCTCCCAATACTGTTGCACTAGGGACACATGCACTTTGACAGACACATTCAAACCATAGCAGGTGGCATACTCAGTTACCCCCCAACCCATGTCAGTGTTTCCAGTATATGGCATGCACCCCACTAGTGCTTCCGGAGCTTCCTGTTTTAGGGGGTACAAGACAGCTTTCATTTTAATAGTTATGTATTTATTTTTCTGATTACCTTCAACTCCTGATAAGTGATAATGGCTGAATTAGTCCATTTCTGTTGCTTATAACATAAATACCTAAAACTGGGTAATTTATAAAGAAAAGCAAATTTATTGCTTGCAGTTCAGAGTCTGGAAGTCCAAAGTCCAGGGAACACATCTGGTGAGGGTCTTCTTTGTTGGTGGCTTTACAGCAATGCAGGGGTCTCACATGGCAGAAAATGGCAAAGCAGGAGAGAAAGAGAGAGAGAAATTGATTCTCATATGCTCTTCTTTTAAAGCCCTCAGAACCACACCCCTGACCACCACTATTAATCCATTCACTATGGCATGGTCCCACAATCTAACACCTCTTCAAGGCCCCACTTTTCAGTTGCCATGATAGGACTTCTCACCCTCTTAACAGTTACAG
>NW_007727422.1:293103-303819 GCF_000696425.1 Galeopterus variegatus | reverse complement strand
TAAAGCCCTCAGAACCACACCCCTGACCACCATTATTAATCCATTCACTATGGCATGGTCCCACAATCTAACAGCTCTTCAAGGCCCCACTTTTCAGTTGCCATGATAGGACTTCTCACCCTCTTAACAGTTACAGTGGGAATTAAGCTTCTAGTATATGAACTTTGGGGACACAATTCAATCAATCCACAGCACTGGCTTTCCACTTATTGTAGGGATATTAAGCCTTCTTTTCAAATAAATGTATTTAAGTTTAAATGTGAGGAGACCAAAAAAGAGATATAAAGCAGATACTACCACAGATGGGTAGATGGGAAGGCTACAATCAAGAGAAGCTGAAATTTGGGAAACTGCTCCGTCTCATCACTGAGGTTACCTCCTCAAAGCACTGATCACAGCCCACAGTCACCTTGTTTACTAACTTGTTCATTGTCCACCCCTCTCCCATTAGATTGCAAGCTCTAAAAGAGCAGGGACCTGGACCATCTTGTGTGATTGTCACATGGTAGCACAGTGCCCAGTGTACAACAGGCAGTTAATAAATGTTCGATGACAGAGTGAGTAATGAAGGTATTACCCCAACTGAAGTCTCTACTATCTGGCCAGAGAAAAAGATGTTTGTAGGTAGTGAGGGCATTGCTAATTCCCCTCAAATCACAGCAAACATCATGCAACTTTATTCCTGAAATGAAAGATAATCGTAATAAGCAGGCATATGTTAAAATTTCTAAATAAAAGTTCACATCAGTGGATTACTGAGTGTGAGAGATGAGAACTCTGAGACTTTCTACACAGACATTTGCAGATCAGAATAAAAGCACTCTGTCAAAGCACACTCCTCCGTTTTTCTTTCAAGAAATACAATCTATGTATATTCAAATGGCCGATCCTTGCCATTGCTCCTGGGGCAGCCAAGATTCCAGTGGGAATATAGGAACAATTCTGCTGCTAACTTTGAGGCCGGACCCTGTCAGGTAAAAGGAGATTGCATAGGAAAGAGGCCAAGTTGGATTTCACTTTCCTTCTCATCTTAGGGCTGGGAGACCCAGATTGCTTCCAAAGCGCAGTTCTTTTAAATTAGGTTTTCTCTTCCATATTCTTTACTAATGCAAACTTTTGAAGAGGATATTGCTTTGGGGAAGTTTATAACAGCTGTAAAGATCTCTATTAACCATCCTTTATCAGTGAGATAAAGACCAGCTGTTTCACTAATTGCCCTTAACTGCTTGGGCTTGATTATTAATGAATGCCCTCGCCTTGAGTTCAAACAGCTTAATTAGCTAAAGTTAAGTGTTCTCAATAAATTTACTAACCTATGATAAGCTTTTCTTTAATAGGAAATGTGCAGTTCTTAATTAAATAGAATAATTTACAGCTCCCTGTCTATTATAGGTAATGCTTGCCCAGTTACCCTGTTACCTAATTAGATGATGTTGAAATTCCTCCAAAGGGGAACTGAGGGTATAGTTGAACATGCCCTTGAAAAGACCGACTTGTTAGCAGCCTTAGTGGTGGAGTTGTGTACAGAACATGGCTTTGATATCTGGGTTGGTATCTCCTCTCTGCCACTCACAAGGAGCCTGTTGTCTCATCTGTAAAACGGGGACCTAACCCCCTGCAGAGCCTCTGGGGAGTAGGTTGGATAGCACTTGCAATCACTTGAAGAAGAAGAAAACAAGTTAATGCTCTCTGTAAACATCTCTAGGGTCACATCTTCATAGGCAAAATTATTCCAAGTGGAGAATCAGTCTGGATAACATGCACAAAAAACAAACCGCTCCAGTGTAATTACGAGAAAGGCACCCAGCGAACCCAGATTGGGGGACTTTCCACTCAATACCTGGCCAGTACTCCTCAAGACTGTCAGGGTCATGAAAAATAAAAACGAGTGAAAAACTGTCACAGGCCAGAGATGACTGGGGACTCATGACAACTAAACACAATGTGGTACCCTGGATTGGATCCTGGAACAGAAAGAGAACATGAATGGAAAAAATGGTGAAATCCAAATAAAGTCGCGAGTTTAGTCACTAGCAAGGTGCCAGTGTCCACCTCTGAAATTGTCGATAAATGTACTATGGTGATGTAAGATGTTAACAATGGGAGAAACAGAGCAGACTCTACTATTTTTATAAACCTAAAAATATAAATTTTTAAAGCTCTGATTGCCTATTGAACAAGAGAAGTTTAAAAATAGATTTGTCCAACTGATGAATGGATAAATAAAATGTGGTATATCTGTACCATGGAATAGTATTCAGCCATAAAAGGAACGATGCACTGATATATGCTGCAACCTGGCTGAACCTTGAAAACATTATGCTAAGTGAAAGAAGCCAGTCACAAAGGTCAAATATTGTATACTACCATTTACATAAAATGTCCAGAATAGGCAAACGCGTAAGAGACTGAAAGTAGAATAGCAGGTGCCCGGGGGCTGGAGGGAAGGTTTTGGGGGAGTGACCGCAGTCACAAAGGTCAAATATTGTATACTACCATTTACATAAAATGTCCAGAATAGGCAAACGTGTAAGAGACTGAAAGTAGAATAGCAGGTGCCCGGGGGCTGGAGGGAAGGTTTTGGGGGAGTGACCATTTAATGGGTTTTTTTCAGGGGTGATAAAAATATTCTGGAACTAGACAGTGGTGATAGTTGCACAACATTGTGAATACACTAAATGTCACTGAATTGTATATTTTAAAATGATTAAAATGGTAAAATGGGAAATTTTGTTATGTGCATTCTACCACAATTTAAAAAAATGAAAGATAGGTTTGTGTACATGATCTCACTCAAAAAAAAAAAAAAAGTGATCTCAAAGAGTAACGGTTACCGGAGGCGGGGAAGGAAAGTGGGATGGGGGGAGGAAAGGGTGTGGATTAACAGGTACCAAGTTATAGGTACATAGAAAGAATAAATTCTGGTGTCCTAGGCTGATTATAGCTAATAATATTATATTATATATTTCTAAATAGCGAGAAAAGAGGATCTTGACCATAATCACCACAAAAAAAAGATAAATATTAGGTGATGGATATGCTATCTACCCTAAAGGAATCATTTCCTGTCCTGAAATAACACACTGTGCCCTGCAAATATGTACAATTAAATTTTAAAATTAAAAAAAATTAATAGTTTTGTCATAATTATTGACATGATTGGCACAATTTTAAAGACCTTTCCTTGGGCTTTTCATTGTGGAACCTCACTTTTTTTGTTACACAAGAACCTTGAACACATCCCAGTGGATCGCAGCAGGTAACTGCCCTTCTGTGCAGGAAACAGACACTGGGTCTAGGCAGGGCCCATCGCGGTGTGGGAAGCCCTTCCGTGAAACACCTGGTTGATCTGCCGTAAGCAAAGATGTGCACTGTCTGGAGGTCCTTGGCTGAAAATTTCAGTTTGTTGAATAATTATGTCGTGCGTGAAAGAGAAACACCCCATATTCTCACTCATAAGTGGGAGCTAAAAATAAATAGATAAACAAACAATAATAATAATAATTACTTGAGCTTTCAGAAGGAGAGGGCTGGGCCGGCCTGGTGGCGCACTGGATAGTGCGCCGCTTGGGAAGCGCAGCGGCGCTCCCGCCTGAGGGTTCGGATCCCACATACAGACCGGTTCCTGCTCACTGGCTGAGCGAGGCGCGGGGGCAACGCCGAGGGTTGCGGTCCCGTTGCCGGTCCCGGTCCGGGGCGGGGGGGACCCTGGGGGTTGGGATCCGTTGCCGGGCACGGAAAAAGAAAAAAAAAAAAAAAGGGGGGGGCAGGGTTTTGGTTACTACGGGCAAAAGGGGGGGGGGGGGGGAGCGGTGGGGGGTGTATCCGTGTGGGGGAAAAGAAAAAAAAAAAAAAAAAAAAAAAAAAAAAGAAGGAGAGGGCAGAGTTATGGTTACTACAGGCATAAAGGGGGAAGGGGGAGAAGAGATAGTAAGAGGTTGGTTAACGGACACAAAATAGCTATGTTGGAAAAATAAGTTCTATTGGTGTACAGTTGACCTAGGCATCTATAATTAACAATAATTTACTGCATGTTATCAAATGGCTAGAAGAGATGAGTTCAAATGTCATCACAAAGAAATGATTAAGTTTTGCAATGATGAATATGCTAATTACCCTGATTTGATCATCACACATTGTATACATGTATTGAAATATAACTCTGTACCCCCAAATACATATAAACAATACATTTCAACAAAATTATTTTTTAATTTAAAAAATAATAATAATTTTGCTGTGCCAAAAGATTCTTTGTCCCTCAGAGTCCCTCTTAGTTAGAATTCATGCTTGTTTGCTTTTTGCATTTCTATAAAAATTACAGAAAACTTTGCTCATCAGAATACCAAATAAGGTCAAGAACAATGGTGATTGGATATTGCCCTAGGTTCATAAATTTTGCTCTAAATAAAATAGTAAAAGTTTCCAGAACATTCCACCCACCTGCCTCCCTCCTCAGTGGTTTGGTCGTGCCCGCAGGGGCTTAGCTGCAAAGACCCACTGTGACTCATGTCAGAGTGTGCAGTGCCAGTTCCAGGACTTCATAAGGATGCCACCTGCAGGCAGAGGACAGGAAGCAGGGGATAAAGAGAAAGGGAGACCCCTTCGTGTGTCTGTGCTGGGTTGAATAGTGTACCCCAAATTCATGTCCACCCAGAACCTCAGAACGTGACCCTATCTTAAGGTAAGATGAGGTCATACAGGATTAGGGTGGCCCTAAGTCCAATGACTGTTGTCCTTATAAGAAGGCCATGTAGAGACAGAGAACACCCCATGTAACAACAGAGCTAGAGATTGGAGCAACGTAGCCGCAATCAAGGAATGCCAAGGATGTCCGGCAGCCACCGGAAGCTGGGAAGAGGCAAGAGAGGATTATTCCCTAGATAGTTCAGAGGGAGCGTGGCCCTGCCAACACCATGATTTCAGACTTTTGGCCTCCAGAACTGTGAGAGAATACATTTCTGTTGTTTTAAGCCACACTGCTTGTGGTAATTTGCTACAGCAGCCCCAGGAAACTAATATAGTATCCATATCCCCTGTGGCCTGGTGACTGTATTTCATCATGATCAAAAGAATCCAAACGTGCTGTGGCCCTGAGAGAGTACACCTCCCCGTTCCGGCAGAACCGACAATATTATTTTTAAGGCGGTGCGAGTGAAATGTGAAAGAGGGAAATGATTTAGCAACTCAGCTAAGTAGGTCATACCTTGAATTATCCTATTTGAGTGCTGTACATTTAATCCAGGCACAGTGATTTCAGCAGTTCATCTGGAAGGATACCAGCTATTAATTAGCTTATTATTAGTGTCCCTATCTAATAGACAAAACCTTATTAGGCCTAAAACAATAAAATGATTCGCTCAGAATTACATTGCTATTATAAGTATTACTTGCATGTTGTAATAAATCCCACCATCATGCATTTGGACAGAGACTTGAACATTTTCAGAAAAGCTTTTGCATCATCCCATGAAATCCTCACACAAACCCTGGGGCAAAAATAAGATAGGAATTTTGATCCCCATTTCTCTGATAAAACAACTGAGGCCCAGGTAATTAATTTTTTCTTCTCTTTTGCACGACTCCCCAATCCTCTCTCTCTCCACATCACACCACCATTCCTTCCTATCTCTGGTAATCCCCGTTGACAACCTGGAGTATATTCCTCCAAATTTGTCTCCACTCCCGTATAACCACACACAAATATGTGTATTTACACACTCTGTGTACAACACCTAGGCATTTGTCACTTTACACATTTTCCTGGCTCCCATTTTCTCATTCTGCAATATGCCAGGGAAATTCCTCCAAGGCATCTGGTATTACTTTAATTCATCATTTTTTAATGACTGCAGAAAATTCCATGGTGTGGATGCCCTGTAATTTATTCAATCATTAATGAGCATTCGCTCATTTCTGCTCTTCTGCTACTACAAACAATGCTGCAATAAACATCCTTTCTACAAATGTCCTTACATACTACGGCTTTTATTTCTATGGGATGGAGTCCCAGGAGTGGGATTGCTGGGTCAAAGAGCATATATATTTCTTTTTAACTATTTTTAAAAGAACAGAGCAAGAGAATTGGATTGCGGTCACCTCTAAGAGAAGGCAAAGTAGGCAGAGGAAACGAACTAGAGAGGAGCTTACAGGTGGTTTCAACAGTATTGACTATGATGCAGTTCTTAGGCTGAAGCAGGTTCATTTTATCATTATTCTTTATACTTGCACTATGCTATTACCTATGTTATTTGGTACATATCCAATATTACACAATAATTTTAAATAATCTGCATATTTTAACTTTAATAAATATGGCCAAAACAGCTAATTGTCATCTTCACCAACAATACAGCACAGATATACTTCATTGTTACTTTAATTTACATTTCTCTGATGCTAGTGAGTTTGAGCATCTTTTATGCATTTGTTATCTATTGAAGTGGATATAAGTGGCATTTTAAATGATCTACCAACCTTTATTTTTAAGTAAAAAGGGAGAGGCTGATACTCAGCCCTTCTAATCTCACCCTACCAGAAAATAAAGCTCAGAGTTTTTAAATGCCACAAACAAAGAAATTAATCACCATGAATGGGCTCTGTTTCATCCAAAGTTCAAGACACCATGACGACAGGAGTGACCATCAGGGAAATCCCCAAATGGGACCCAAAACCCCTAAAACGCTAGGCACAAATGTTTCCTTCCTATAGGAGTCAATGAGACTAATCCCTGCAAAGATGAGTGTGTCCTTTCCTGAAGGAAAGGCTACCTGGCCACCTTGTGGGAGAACATGAAACCTCTTCCCCCTCCGAGCTGGTCTCTTCCCACAACTTTGTTCCCATTGGTACTGACTTCCAGGGGGCTGGTGTTTTCACAAAACTGCAGGTGAGCTCAACTCATCACTCTGAACCCTCCTTTTCTCCCTTTACATCACACCATGGGCATCTCTCCAGGAAAAAAAATAGCTAGAGCTCTAATTTTTTTTTTAGTAGCTACATAACATTGCATAGTACAGAATGTACCAAATTATATCCAGTCATTTGCTTTTGATGGACATTCAGGTCACTTCTGATTTTTTGTTTTTCATTGTTACAAACAGCGCTGTAATAAATTTTCTCATTTTCTCGGATGTGCATCTTTTATAATTGTAGGTCAGACTCTTTCCCCCTCCTATGATAGTCATGCATCACTTAACGATGGCAATATGCTCTGAGACATTTTGTTAGGTGATTTTGTCGTTGTGCAAACATTATGAAGTGTACTTACATAAACCTAGATGATATAGCCTATGGCATCTAGGTGAGTAATGCATTGTGCTATACATTACAATGGCTAAGACATCACTAGGTGATGGGAATTTTTCAGCACCATTATAACCTTATGGGACCACCACCTTAGATGCTACCCATCTTTGACTGAAATGTCATTATGCAGCACATATATATATGTTTAATCTTTTCACCATAATCTTTTCAGCACCAGATATTATTGACTGTTTTCTTTTGTTCGTTTCTTTGTTTGGTTGGTTGGTTGGTTGGTTGGTTGGTTGGTTGGTTGGCTGGTTGGTTGGGGTTTAGGGACAAAACCTAATGGGTTAAGAATCAAAAAGAGAATTTCTTTGTCGTATTAGATTCTTTAACTACCTTCCATGTAGCAATCACTTATAATCTTATAGCTACAATTTAATTTGTATAGTTTCCCATTTCTTCTGATCAACTGAATTATTTGCTTTCTTTTATCCTAGAATTTAGCTATTGTTACAGAGTCAGAATTTAATTTTTTAAATTTCCAATTCCCTTTAAACAATTGATTTCTTGTTGTTACTTGTAGACAAGAAGTTGAATCTAATATGGACCCCGCCTGAGATTAACTTACAGTGTCATCGAGCATGATGACATATGTAAATAAATATAACTGACGGAATGTAAATACCACAGTGTAAGTATAAATGCAGCACTCATGGGATTCAGCATCCAGAGACAGGGGAGATCTGGTTTTCGACAGGAAGAAAGAAAAGTGTCTTGAAGGATTTGGCTTTGGAGTTAGGTCTTAAGGCACTGGTCCAATTTTGACATGTGGAAACGGAAGTAAAAGAATTAGAGAAGTGAGCAACAATGTATCTTTCTATGACATAGTGATTTATAATAAGAAATACACATTTTGTTCTTCAGCCCCAGTTCCTGGTAGAGAGCTCCTAAAACCCCTGTAATGTCCTGAGTAATCGGGGTGATAGAAAAATCATTTGTTTAAATATTTAGTCTTTGACCTGTGTTCCTGCCACAGAGCTCCTAATCCTTTGAAACTTCTTGGGTGATAGGAGCATCTTTTGTTCTAATGAGGTGACTCTTGGTGGGATCCTGGATGGGAGGCTGGCCACCAGAAAGACTAAGCCATGATTAGAAGCTTGGGACTCTCATCCCCACCCCCCAACCTCTGGGAGGGGAGAGGGGCTGATGGTTGAGTTAATAATCAATCATGCCTATGTGGTGAAGCTTCCATAAAAATCTCCAAACCTCAAGATTCGGGGAGTTTCCAGTTCGGTGAACACATGGAGGTGCTGAGACCCAGAGGGGCCTGGATGCTGCACACCCCTTCCCCCATACCTTGACTTGTGCATCTCTTCATCTGTATCCTTTATAACATCCTTTACAATAAATGGATAAACATGAAGTATAATGCTTTCCTGAGTTTAGTGAGCCATTCTAGCGAATGATTAAATCAAGGAGGGGATTGTGGGAACCCCCAGTCTGTAGGCAGTTGGTCGCAAGTTCCAGAGACCCAGACATGCAATGGACATCTGAAGTAGAGGCAGTCCTGTGGGGGTGAGCCCTTAGCTTGTGGGATCTGACTCTAACTCCCGGTACACAGTGCTAAACTGAATTGAATTATAGTCACCTCCCCTTATCCACAGGGGATAATTCCACGATCCCCCAGCCCTTAGCTTGTGGGATCTGACTCTAACTCCCGGTACACAGTGCTAAACTGAATTGAATTACAGTCACCTCCCCTTATCCACAGGGGATAATTCCACGATCCCCCGTGGATGCCTGAACCCACAGAATGTACCGAACCCTGTATACGCTGTGTTTTTTCCTCTACATACATACCTATGATAAAGTTTAACTTATAAATTAGGCCCAATAAGCGATTAACAACAATAACTAATAATAAGAACTGTTATAAAAATATACTGTAATAAAAGTTATGTGGATGTGGTCTCTCTCTCAAAATATTTTATTGCACTGAACTCACCCTTCTTTATGTTGTTGTAATAATGTGAGATGATAATATGCCTTCATGATGAGAAGTGAAGTGAATGACATAGGTATTGTAACCTAAATGGAAATTCCAGAAATAAACAATTCATTGGTTTTAAATTACATGCCATTCTGATCACCGTGAAGATGTGCCCATTCAGCCCAGCTTGTCGTCAGTCACCTAGCAGCAGTCTCAGTTATCAGATCGACCGTCTCGGTATCACAGTACATGTGTTCAAGTAACCCTGTCTTACTTAATAATGACCCCAAAGCACAAGAGGAGTGATGTAATATTTTCAGGCCACAGTTGACCACTGGTAACTGAAACCTCAGAAAGCAAAACCTCAGAAAAGGGGGGACTACTGTATAGGATATCCATTTTGTGTTCACTGGAGAATTGACAGTGTGGGAAAAAAGCACACACGTTTAGTCAAAGAAGTGTGTTGTGTTGAGTATGTGTAGAGGAGAAAACAGTTTTCCTATTACACACTTTCCTTTTCAAGTCCCTGGCCAGAAATAAATACAAGTAACCCAAAACTGCAAATATTCATTGATTATGAATGACTGCTGTTGAAATGCATGCATAGCACTACATATTCAATGCACACACTACAAATATCTTCATTATATGAAATATCAGCCTATTCATAATGACAGGGAGTTAAAATAATGCATGACTCATTTTTTTGATCTAGCTTTATGGCAGTATTACATGAAAGTAAATTTAGTGGCAATATGAAAAGAATCAAGGAAAAAGCTAAAACGTGTTCCCATAAACTGCATTCATTCAATAAATAACAGGTATTTTAGGTACAAGAGATAAAATGCTGAGAGAGACAAGCAAGGCCACCACCCAACATGGGGTTCGTAGCTTAATGGGAAGCATGGGAAAGTTTAAAGAGCAATAAAAATAAAGTTCATCACTCACATCCCTGTCTTCGTGTCCAATGTCATTCTCCAGGAACCAGGGCTCCTAGGAGAAATGGCTGTTTCTAGGGTCGGGACATGGAAAATACAAGATGAGCCTGGAGCATCTTATAGTGATTAAAAATAAGGAAATACTCAAAAATAAAAATAAAAAAGAAGGGGGCAAGACACAAAGGGCCACAACAAATCTGGAAAAGCTCCCCATGGCCAAAGCTGGAACAATTTGAGCAACAAAACAAATAACACAGTATTGGATTTTAACCCAAAGTATTAAAAAACGATTCACTGTGTGCTGGGGGGGAAGGGACAAATCTTCCTTACAGAAGAATTCCAAATAATATTTGTAGATACCCCCACTACCAATTTCGCTCCCTTTGAGTGTGAGCTAAACTTGGTAACTGGCTTCTCACACATACAGAGGACAGCTTGAGTATGGAAGGAGGAAGCAGTAGTTTTACAGTGGAGACACCAGGCAGAGGCCGTGTTAACTCCCAGATCAAGGTCAACACCACTAGCCATAAGTCATGTTGG
>NW_007727422.1:288342-291957 GCF_000696425.1 Galeopterus variegatus | reverse complement strand
TTTTTTTTTTTTTTTTTTTTTTTTTTTTTTTTTTTTTTTTTTTTTTTTTTTTTTTTTAGCTCCCACTATGAGTGAGAACATGTGGTATTTCTCTTTTTGTGCTTGGCTTGTTTCACTCAACATAACTTTCTCTAAGCTCATCCATGTTGCCACAAATGGCAGAATTTCATTCTTTTTTATAGCAGCGTACTATTCCGTTGAGTATATATACCACATTTTCCTTACCCAGTCCTCCACGGATGGACATTTAAGTTGGCTCCAACTCTTAGCTATTGTAAAGAGATAAGCACTATTTTTACAATAACAAGATACAGTGAGAGCATACACCAGGAGCAACTAATCTAAACACAAAGATTTCAAGTCAGAATAAAAATCTAGATATATTTTTTTAAATTAAAAACCCTGAGGTGTCTGCCCCTAGAACCAGAAAACTATTGTCTAGGTTAACTGAGTTCTATTATTATTATTTTCCCTTTGGTGTGTTTTTAATCAAAAAATGACCTTTGTACTACATGTTAATTAGAGCTAGTCAAATAATACAGACAGATACGAAGAAAAATTAATTCTTTTTCGCCACCACCATTCTCATGCCAATCTCATTCTGAGTAAGCAGCCCGTGTTGTTTTCTAGAATCACTCTGTGTTTATGTTAGAAATATAGAAAATATATATAGGGTTTTTTCCTGTTTTAACTACAAAGTGTTATCTTTACTCATTGTTCTACAATTCTTTCATGCAATAATATATCTTAATGCTTTACCATAAATATCATCCCAGGACAATGAATATAAATCTAACTTATTCTTTTCTAAAATCAACTTTACTGTGGTACAAATTATATAGAATAAAATGGACCCATTTTAAGGGTACAATTATGATATATGTACAGATGTACACACCTGGGTAACCACCAGGACAGAATTTATTACTTTTTAAATCAAGGTTATCAATAGTCTTGCCAAATCCGGTGACATTTTCTGGCTCTTCCCTCAGGGTGGGAGGCAAGGTGAGGTAGAAATAACTAGATAATGTTGGGGAATGACCAGGGCAAGACTTGCTTCTCAGCTCTCAGGTGTATATTTCAAGAAAATTCTGATCCCCTGGAAAAATTCTCCACATTTGGGATGATGCTAGAGTCGTGTGAGTTTGGAAAGGTCTGAGGGAGGTGTTTAGGCAGAGGCTCAGCTGGGGAGATCCTACACAGACATGGAAGCCCTGGAGCTAAGGAGAAATGGTGGTGTGACGTGCTTAGTTGAGCAGAAGCCCAAGACCTCACCTTCTGGAGGCTCCCTGCACCGCTCCTCAGCAGGCAAGCCTGCCAGGTCCCCAGGGACAAGACAAAAGACTGCCACACTTCTCAGGTGCAGTAAAGATCCCAAGGGGAAAGTGGGAACCACGGACCTCTCCCCAAGCAATCCCTTGAACCCAGGCAACATCTTTGGAAGCAGGTAGAGAAAGGGAAAATTAGTCCCAAAAAGGAATTGAAGTTTTAAACCAGCTAAATAATTTACCTGAAAAATACTGTTTTGTGTAGGGGGGAAAAAAGGACTACTTGATTGAACCCAGGCAACATCTTTGGAAGCAGGTAGAGAAAGGGAAAATTAGTCCCAAAAAGGAATTGAAGTTTTAAGCCAGCTAAATAATTTACCTGAAAAATACTGTTTTGTGTAGGGGGGAAAAAAGGACTACTTGAAACTAGAAGAGACTGAGACACCTTTAATTGGCAAGTTTAAGTATTTTCTTTGTTACTCAGAGGGACAGGGACTTCTGAGGAAATTAGGTTTTGTTATATCAGTACTTTGCAATAGAATTATAAAGCGAAACACATATGTAATTTCAAATTTTCTAGGAGCCACATTTTAAACAGCAAAAACTACAGGACCCAGCAATTGGGCTTCTACATATGAGTATACAGTAGTCCCCCCTTATCCACGGTTTCACTTTCTGTGGTTTCAGTTACATGAAGTCAACTGCAGTCGAAAAACAGGTGAGCACAGTAAATAAGATATTTTGAAAGAGAGAGAGAGAGATCACATTCACATAACTCTTATTATGGTATATATTGTTAAAATTGTCCTATTATATTATTATTATTGTTAATCCCTTACTGTGCTTAATTTATAAATTAAACTTTATCATAGGTATGTAGGTATAGGAAAAAGGATAGTACAGATAGGGTTCAGTACTATCTCTGGTTTCAAACATCTCCTGGGGGTCTTGGAACTTTATCCTCCAAGGATAAGGAGGGACAACTGTATACCCAAGAGAAATCAAAACATATGTCCACGCAAGAACTTGTACATAAATGTTTATATCAACGTTATTCATAAGAGCCAAAAAAGGAAAATAAACCACAACAAAATGTAACATATAATAGGACATTATTCAACAATAAAAAGGATGAAATACCTATACATGCTGCAACAGAGATGAACCTTGGCAACATTACACTAAGTGAAAAAAGCCGATACAAAATATCACGTGTTACATGATTCCATTTATGCGGAATGTTCAGAATAGGCAAATCCATAAGGACAGAAAACAGATTAGTGTTTGCTCAAGGCTGAGAGGTTTGGGGGAAAACGAGGACTGACTGTTAATGGGTATGGGCTTCCTTCTTGGGTGATAAAAACGTTCTAAAATTGATTGTGCTGATGGTCATACAACTCTCTGAATACATTAAAAATAAACAAATCGTACATTTTAAATAATATGTAAATTATATCTCAATAAAGCTGTAATTTTAAAAGGCAAAAAAGGTACATACAAAATTAATCTTAATATTTAAGTC
Organism: Galeopterus variegatus; assembly: GCF_000696425.1. Taxonomy (NCBI): domain Eukaryota; kingdom Metazoa; phylum Chordata; class Mammalia; order Dermoptera; family Cynocephalidae; genus Galeopterus; species Galeopterus variegatus. The sequence goes on along the minus strand of NW_007727422.1, from coordinate 289,167 downwards.
AATATATCCAAAAATATTATTTCAACATACCTATATTTTAAAATTATTATTGAAATATTTACATTTTTTAAAATCCAGTATTTACACTTGCAACACATGTCAATTCAGATGCTAAATTTTCACTGGAAACACTTGATATATATTTAGAGTTCATAAAATTTACAATTGAAAAAGTAAATTCACATTCTCAAGTTGTCCCAAAAATACTTAAGAGTTTTCCAATAGCTGAATTGAGCCGTGTTGACAGTGAGGCGGGTACAGATATAGACATAGTATAGATGTAGGTGTAGATATAGATAGGTAAATATGGTTATTCAGCTACAGATACATACTCTGAGTATGGTGCATTAAAATTTTAACCCTACTATATACACTGAGAACAAAACTAAACTCCTTACATGGCCTCCTTACAAAGCCCTGCATGATCTGCCTCCACCTCCCTCTCTAATCCCATGTCATATCACTCTCCTCCTCTTCCACAGCACTATAGCCACAGTGGCCTTTCTGCTCCTCAGACACCTCCCTCTTGCCCCAGGACCTTTGCACTTGCTAGTCTCTCTTCCTGGAACATTTTTCACCAAGACCTTCTCATACTTGGCTCTTTCTCATCATTCCGGTCTCTGCTCAAAGGTCACTTCCTCAGAGAGGCCTCCCCTGACCACCTTATCCAATGCGGTCCCCATCCAGTCTTCTCTAATTCACTATCCATTATTTTCCTTTTATTTTCTTTGTAGCATGTATCATCATTGGAAGTTATTTGCCTTATTTTTATTCTTGTTTATCATCTCTCTCTTGCTACACACACACACACACACACACACACAC
>NW_007727422.1:281200-286794 GCF_000696425.1 Galeopterus variegatus | reverse complement strand
TTTGAAAACAGTCACCAGGGCTGCTGTTTACAGAAAAAGAGATTGGTGCCAAAAAAGACTACTGTTGAGGGTGAACTTTGATATCCCTTTCTAAGATTGGCACCGCCACACGGATGCACTTTTCCCCCAACTTTTAACACCTAAAAACTTCAAATTCATGAAAAAGTTGTAAGAATGATGCAACAAAAGACCATAAGTCATCATTTGGGTTTGACTAATTGTCAACATTTTGTCATTTTTTTCTAAGTATTCTTTACACACACATTTAATAAATATATGTGTATATATCTACAATTTGCTGAAACATTTGAAAGCAAGTTGCAGATACTTCTATCCTAGAGAACCCAAAATGTGAGTTTCTAAGTCCACCATCGGTTCTACATTAGTCAGCATTCTTCAGTAGATAAGCGCTTTCTCTTCTCCCTCTCTTTTTTCTTTCTTAATATCAGTATGGACTCATGGATTCCACGTGTAATAACCCATTTCTGTCATTATTAATTTTGATTCTCAGGTTGTGCCAGATTTGGGAAACCAAATTTAAAGATTTTGACCCAGACTTTGAGCGGGAGCACCTTAACACTGGCTTCTATACCATTGTGACATGCTTCTATCTTTTTTTTTTTTCAGTGCTCCATACTGTCTGATGAAAAAGGATGTCTCAGGTGTCCCTGGTACCCTTCCTGCCCCAGCCCTGGAATCAGCCATTTTTCTGAAGATCCCTGGTAACTTTTAGTGGACAATAGTATTTAGGAACCAAGATCTGAACATTCGGAATGCCCATCGCTACTGGGATGTCATGACTCAGAATAAATACACTTTGAATAAACAGGGTGTGGTAAGTCAGGTCCATACCATCAGGCAGCTCTGACATCAACGGAGTGTGAGTTCAAAATTCGAGTCCAGTTTTATTCTCCAAGTGCAGAAGGCATTTGTTGTTTTTAGTTGCCCAGCATCCATTCCTCATTCTTCTTGTAACCGTACCCTTGTTTTCTTTTGGAGAATTGCCTCTCCTCTCCATGAAGAGTCATGGTGGGACCTTAAATAAAGGTGCCCTGAACCCCTTCCCATATCTAAGAAGAGGACCCAAAATTTTCAAATCAGACAGCTGCCCTGAACCCAGGAAGGATACTGAAGAATACTGAGACAGGCACAAGAATAAGAGGGTTCGACCACACATCCAGAGTTGACAAAGCCAAGCGCCCTTCAAGTTGANTCCTCTCCTTCTCTGGATAGTATCAACTGTTTTAATTTCTTTAGTCTGATGAATGAATAACTGTATTTCATTTCAAATGAAAAGTAAAAATCTTTCAGCACTAGTAAAGTTGCATACAGTTTCAGACATTTGTTGGCCATTTATATGTCTTGTTTTCTGAATTACCCATTTATCTCCTTTTGCCCAATATCCTATCGGGTTGTTTTTGTTTCAAGTTGTTATTGTTTTAAGTCAACTGGTAGCTCTATGTATTAAGGAAGTAGCTCTTTGCTATGAGTTTCAAATATGTTTCCATTATTTATAGCTCAGCCTGTCTTATGCCTCAGAATTTTTATTAGCATATGGTCAAATCTGTCAATTTTTTCCTCTGCAATTTCTGGGGTTTCCGTCTTACTGACATCAATTAACTTTCAATTCTAAGACTACTTTCACTATTCAGAGAGATTACCTGACAAGTTCCAAAGACAGTCTTTAGGGCATGAGCCCATAAATTCACTACCAGTCATTTCAAAACTCATCTTCCCAATGACTGTCCATTTCTCTCTCCAATTGGACTTAGAGATGCGTCCTTTAGGCACAGTCTGGTCAATGGCCAAGGAGACAACAAGTTTGACCATAAAAATTTGAAAACAGTCACCAGGGCTGCTGTTTACAGAAAAAGAGATTGGTGCCAAAAAAGACTANTGAAGAGTCATGGTGGGACCTTAAATAAAGGTGCCCTGAACCCCTTCCCATATCTAAGAAGTGGACCCAAAATTTTCAAATCAGACAGCTGCCCTGAACCCAGGAAGGATACTGAAGAATACTGAGACAGGCACAAAGAATAAGAGGGTTCGACCACACATCCAGAGTTGACAAAGCCAAGCGCCCTTCAAGTTGAAATTGAACACCCCTTTCCAAGGTTCGTTGGTTTCTTATTTAGCAACAGGCTTTATCTCACACAGCTAAAAGCTTCCCTGTCTTTGTAGAAAAATTTTGACACAATAGAGCCCATTTTGAAGTTCTTTCCCTAGAATTGGTTTTTTGTTCATCCTTTCCACTTCATAGAATTCAGTTGTTTTGACAAATGTCTAGATGGGTAGTGATACATTTTCATCTCCTTCAAAATCCTCACAACAGATTCCTTGCTTGCAAACCGGCATGGGTTGTTTTTTTTTTGTTTGTTTGTTTGTTTTTGAGGAAAATCTTCTAAAACTTTGCTCATCTTGTGTCAATCCCCACAGGGTTCTTTGTCTTCTTGCTTGTTTTGTGGGGAGTAAAAGAAAAGCCTGAAATCCTAGTATTCATACCTTCAAAAATTATAAAATCTATTTTCCTATCACTTTCCTTTTCTTAAGTTATTTCTCCTCTTCTAGTCTTTCTCTTCCTTCTAATCCCCAGCATATGGGTGTTATATAAAATGGCAGATACAGGTGAGAAGAAGGAAGGATGGAAGGAAGAAAGAAGGAAGAGAAAAATCAAATGAAGGATGATTCTTACACTCCCAAGTGTTTCATAACATGCAAACACTATAAAATATTTTAATCTTTCAGTTCGTGAGTTTTTGAGTCACCCAGTGTTCTGACACTGGACTTGTGCCTGTCAAACGGATTTGGTCATCGTGCAATGCCATTGCTCTGGGGGTGGGGGGAAGCAGAGATACAAGGACGCTGAGTTGATGGATGCTACTTGTCCCCTGCAAATGAATAACAGGAGATTTGGACTCCATACGAGCCTTGGGAATAAAAGTGATAAATGTGGTTATTTCGGGGTTACAGGAAATACCAACTTTCAGAGTCTGAAGGCTTCTCTCCCTGCCCTGCCCTTATAAATCTGAACTTACCAGACAAGATGGGGGGAGGTTCAGTCTTGGGTGACGAGTTCAGCTATATGTGGAAAGAAATAAAACAGCATGGGGGAGGAGAGGTTCTGTAGAAGTTAGAATCCATTTTTGCTGAAGCTTGGAGAGATAGCCTTCCAACGAGCGGGCTTGCTTAATTTCCTACTTACTGAAGGCACTTTGAGTTCATCAAACATTTAGCGAGGGTCAGTGCTATCTGGGAAGGCAAAAATGAGCCAGTCCTCCAGTTTTTTGCTCATAACTGAGCAAGGGCAATGGACACCTGTGCCTGCCCTCACCAATGTGATTGCTTACACTTGTGCAATGTTTACAACCAACAGTGTGCTACAAACCCTTCATAAGTGCACTGCCAAGTTTCGGTCCTTGTGCAAATTTTTCTTCCGACAGCTGGAGGTACTTACTGTTATAATGATTTCTGTGGGATTTTTGTTGAGCTGAGTGGATCTTGTGCCTGCCCTCACCAATGTGATTGCTTACACTTGTGCAATGTTTACAACCAACAGTGTGCTACAAACCCTTCATGAGTGCACTGCCAAGTTTCGGTCCTTGTGCAAATTTTTCTTCCAACAGCTGGAGGTACTTACTGTTATAATGATTTCTGTGGGATTTTTGTTGAGCTGAGTGGATCACGTGAGACTACAGAAGGGGTAGTCCAATTTGAGACAAGTAAACACACGTGTAGCCTAAGTTTGTGGGAAATGCACAACCTCTGGCCTCACCTCTGGATCAGAATCTACATTTTAACAAGATGCCTGGTGATTTAAAAGTTTGAGAAGCAGTGGCTTAGAATATAGAAGACCCTTCTCGTGTGAATGTATAAGAGACCTCAGTCAGGGCATTGAACAGACCAATTGACATTCAAGGGTTGACCAGATGATTAGTAGATAAAATGTACTACTTGTAGATAAAATGTAATCTCTTCTAGTGTGCTTCTAGTGTGTACCCACACAACTAGGAGTGACAATTTGCTCAAAACTTACATCATATCTCTCCCTTAGATACTTGCCACAACCCCGTAAGATAAGGAGTACAGGCTCTTGTGTGACCCCCATTTTAGAGGTAGGAAAACTGAGGTTCTCAGAGATGAACTGACTTGCCCAAGCCACATAACACTGATAAGATCCCACTGGGACTTGAACACTGACTGCCTGGCTCAAGGAAAGGGGTTCTTCTACAGCTGCTTCTGACCCAGTGAGACAGTGACCAGGCTGGTTGTTTGACTGAAGTGAGATGGGAGTGACCTATGCTGGTAAGAAAGCAGAATTTCTCTCATGGGAAGTTGGGAAAATAAATAAGCTAACACAATGCTGGTAGTTTCCAATATCAGATCCTGGGTGTCCCACTCCATGAAGAATCCATCTTCACATTCACTGCCTTCCTAGATACACGACGGTGAGATGATGTCAACAGACCATCCCACTGAGGCCTGGAAACCATCCGGGACAACATGCCTCTCTCAAATCTAGGACAGGTGCCTCCTTTGGGTGGTAATGGCCTATTTTTCTCCTCAGCAGGTTTACTGAACTCTTTCCTTCATCTCCAAGTGCGGCTGGAAAAAAACCAGATTTAGAGCTTCTTGCTGATATGAACTAACTTGAACAGAAAACCCATTGTTCAGCCTTGTTTCCTCAGCCGCCTGCTAACCTGATTGTAGTCACTTAGAAAGAAGTTCCCCACAGAGAAACTGAAGAGCTTTGCTTAAAGTAATCAACAGAGACCTTGGGGCTGTTGCAGACCTCGGGAGACGTTTTAGCACCTGTGCGTGGATACCTTTTTCCTCCAGTCCTAATCACTCCTCCTGACATTGTCTATAAAACTCTGGAGCCCTGATGGGCTTCAATAAAAGGGTCCACGTGGATTCTGCAATCTGGGGCAAGGCTGGAGAATTAAGGGCGCTGTGTAGGAAGATTACCATTTTGTGGGCAGTATAGCTTAGCACTGCACTTGTCTGCCTCCTGGTGCTACTAACTTCATGTGGAAGGCCAGGGAGGAGGAAAAGAAGCAGAACTCCTGAACTGGTGCCCAATTAAATTAACTCAGTATCACTGGTTCATTTCAGTCTATCTTCAAGACAAACTAGAAATCAAAAGTCCCAAGGGAAGTCTTAGCATCCAAGCATTGACTAGTTATGTTCAGTGTATCATGCTACAAATAATAACAACAATAATAATAATGAATATAATTTGAGGGTTCTCCTGGGTGTGTAGAATTGAGATTAGCCAATGTGTTTGTTATACATAGAAGTGGACAGTTTCTCATCATTCCCCTTCTCCCACCCACCCCAAGATTAATGGCGCTCTATGCTCATATTTCAGAATGCAACGGTACCAGTAAAGCAAAAACCACTTTAGATGCTTCAAACAAAGGAATTGGTTATAAAGGTTTGGAAATGGATGGAAGAGCCATTGGAAAAGTGGGTCTGGGGAGCAAAAAGAAGAGGTGATAACCAGAAATCAAAAGCTGCTAACAGGGCCGGCCCGGTGGTGCACTGGATAAGTGCGCCGCTTGGGAAGCACGGCGGTGCTCCCGCCCGAGGGTTCG
>NW_007727422.1:276940-280389 GCF_000696425.1 Galeopterus variegatus | reverse complement strand
AAAAAAAAAAGCTGCTAACACCCCTAGGCAGGAACCCATGAGCCTCCACCTAATGTTGTACTATTGGAGATGCTGCTGCAGTCAGTTCTGGATTTGTCAAAGAGGGGATGCCTCCACCAGGACTAACATTGCACAGAAGATGCTGCCTTTGCCTGGGATACTGGAATCTGCAATCACCCTATCTCTGCTCCTGTTATCACTACAGAAATTTCCCTTCTTTCCCATTTTCTGATCCACAGCCAGTGCACCCTAAGAGGAAGCCAGTTGGCAGATGAGCATAGGAAATATAGTTTGCAAACTCCCAGCCCCAGCAGTGCAGAGCCAATCATAGAGGGACAGGTGTTTACAACCAGCACGGCAACCAAACTGTGCTAGGTCAACAGTGCCACCTGATGGCCAGCACTGAAAACAACATGACCCACCACCTTTTTCCTCTCTCTTCAGGTAAAGGAGGCAGCCATCCATTCTATATCCCCTACTACCTTTTAAATATTCTTAATTCAGTACTTCCCATTTACTAACTTCCTGACCTTAGATGAGTTACTTAACTATTCCGAACCTCAGTTTCCTGATCAGTAAAATAAGGGTAATGATAGTCCTACTATCTAAGCATTATTATAAATGTTAAATAAGGTAATGCATATAAAGAGTTCATTACAGTGCTTCTTTCATAGCAAATGTCCAATATATGGTAGCTGACATTAATATTTTATTTTTATTTCATTATTTGCTTCCATTCCTTTATAACATATAGAACTGTAAACTCCTTGAATAAAAGACCATAACATTTGTCTTGTGTTCCTAGCACTTAGCACAGTGCCTGGCACTCAATAGATGTTAGAATTACACATTTATCTTATTTCCTTCTTTTGTTTTCACCACTCACACTGTAGGCCTCTATCTCGCTTGGAGCTAAGAGCTCACACATATATTCTCTATTTTCCCTCTTCCTTCTTTTCCACCTTTTTTCCCACTCTTGCTTACATTAATTCGGGGGGACAGGGGGAAGCTGTCCTTTCCTCTCCTTGTTCAGTTTGTGAGTCAAAACAAACCCAAGGCATGTGTGGGGCACTTAGGAGTGGCCCCAGGGATTTACAGCAACAGGCCCCTAAACTGTCTCATTGCCCCTCTCTCAATTCCTTCTTTGCATTTTCCACACAGCAACCAGAGGGATCTTTACAAAAACGTAAATCAGATCCTCCTCCTCCCCTGGCTTAAAGCTTTCAATGGTTGCCCACTGCCCTTGAGACAAAATCCAAACTCTTACCATGGTCTTCTGCCCGCCTCTCAGTCCCCTTTTGCATCACTCATCAGCTTGGCCTCTCTGTTTCAGCCAGTGTGGATTTTTATCAGTTCCTCAATGGGCTTCCAAGCTTTGAACAAGCTGTTGACTCCCCTGTAACACTCATTTCACTATCATCATCCCCCCACCCTGGATAATTCTCCATCCAGATAACTCCTGTTCACCTGCCAGAGCTTCAGCCGAAATGTCCTTTTTTCAGAAAGATCTTCCCTAACCCTCCCAGACAAGGATGGCCTCTATCTAGCTAGATGTCTGTGGTCTAGGGCCACATCACCTTTCTAAGGTTAAGTGTGCCTCTTTGAGAAGTGTGTAAAAGAATGGAGTCCACCTCTTGAGGTTGACAGAATTGCAGAAGTGTATGTACAGTGCATGGTACATGGTATATGCCCCACAGAAGTTAGTTTTTATTGGAAAATGTGTGACCTCAAGCTAATTCTCCACCACGAACTTGTAGTACTGCTGTGAGGATTAAGTGAAATTGAACACAAAAAGGGTTAATGCTGGCATAGGGTTAATGTTTAATTAAAGCAACTTGGTGGCTCTGTTACGTACACCAGATCCAGCGTGCCACTGCCCAAACCCTTGGAGGGAGGCACACTCACTCTGCCCACTCAAAGCTCAATCATGGACTTTATGAGTGGGATGACACATGAGGCCAACTTTTCTGTCTTTAGACCTAGATATTGACCTGGGGCTTGGCCCAGATGGTGGACTGAGCACACAGTTCCGTTCTCCCACCTCCCCAAAATCCCACAAAAAGACAGAATAGGTTGGGGCCAGCCGGGTGGCACACTGCTACAGTGTGCCGCTTGGGAGCGCGGCGGCGCTCCCACCGAGGGTTCGGATCCCACATACAGACCGGCCGCTTACTGGCTGAGCGAGGTGCGGGCGCAACACCGAGGGTTGCAGTCCCATTGCTGGTCCCGGTCCGGTACGGGTGCGACACTGAGGGTTGCGATCCGTTGCCGGTCACGAAAAAAGACAAAAAGGGAAAAAAAAAAAAAAAAGACAGAATAGGTTGGGAAAGAAGATAAAGAAGGAAAAAAAGAATTCTCTGATAGTACTAGGGACAAAAGGAAAATCCTATCAACAGACCAAAAATACTGAGGAATCACTAACAGATAGAATACAGTTGGAATCCATTCAACTACAAAAAAAAATTTTTTTTAAGAAAATATTAGGAATGACTGCAGTCACATGTACTGAAGTTGCAATGTAAAATTTTAAACATCTGTATGTATAAGTTAAAATTTTCAAAAAACAATAAATATTTACCCATACTACATGCAATGTGCTCTGACATCAGATGTTTNCGACACTGAGGGTTGCGATCCATTGCCGGTCACGAAAAAAGACAAAAAGGAAAAAAAAAGACAGAATAGGTTGGGAAAGAAGATAAAGAAGGAAAAAAAGAATTCTCTGACAGTACTAGGGACAAAAGGAAAATCCTATCAACAGACCAAAAATACTGAGGAATCACTAACAGATAGAATATAGTTGGAATCCATTCAACTACAAAAAAAAATTTTTTTAACAAAATATTAGGAATGACTGCAGTCACATGTACTGAAGTTGCAATGTAAAATTTTAAACATCTGTATGTATAAGTTAAAATTTCAAAAAACAATAAATATTTACCCATACTACATGCAATGTGCTCTGACATCAGATGTTTCTATTCTTTTTTCATTGCTTATCATGACTCACTAAACTTACTTTTTAACCCACTAATGGATATCTGCTGTGGATTGATTGAATTGTGTCCCCCCAAAGTTCATATGTTAGAAGCTTAATTCCCACTGTAACTGTTAAGAACGTAGGAAATCCTATTATGGTAATTGGAAGGTGGGTCCTTAAAGAGGTGATTAGATTGTAGGACTGTGCTGCAGTGAATGGATTAATAATAGTGTTTGGGGGCATAGTTCTGAATGCTTTAAAAGGAGAGCATGGAAGAGTTTCTCTCTGCTCCACCATTTTCTGCCATGTGAGACTCCTGGGTCACTGTCATCACTACCAAGGCCTTCCAAATGTGTTCTCTGGACTTTGGACCTCCCAGCCTCTGAAACTGTAAGTAATAAATTTTGTTTTCTTTATAAATTACCCAGTTTCAGGTATTTTGTTATAAGCAACAGAAACAGACTAATAC
>NW_007727422.1:266889-276388 GCF_000696425.1 Galeopterus variegatus | reverse complement strand
TGGACCTCCCAGCCTCTGAAACTGTAAGTAATAAATTTTGTTTTCTTTATAAATTACCCAGTTTCAGGTATTTTGTTATAAGCAACAGAAACAGACTAATACAATATCCGCCATAGTTTATAAAAGGACTAAATAAAAGGTGGCTGCAGCAGTAGAAGCAGAATCCATAGACTCAGTTACAGGAGAGAGCCTGGGGGCATTTGTCAGAGTGATCAGTTAGAGAATTGTCAGGCTTAGAAGACCTGTTTCCATCCCAAACACCACACCACCCAGAGAGATTATCAGTAACAGCAGAGTTTGTACCCAGAGAACAGCAGTGGGTGTGGGCACAGGGGCCAGGGAACCCCAAGGAGGGAAAGACAAAAAACAGACTACAGGCCAATTGTCCCCCTCCCAGATTCTCATCTGGCCCCTGCCCCACCATTATTAGCAGAGGATATAGGAAATAGAAAAAGTATCCACAGACAGGCTAGAAAAGAGTCTAATATACAAAAGCTCACACCCAACAAGGAATCACCAAGCATTCCAGAAAAGGCCAAGGTTATGAAAAAGAGGCACCAAACCCAACAAAGCAAGAAAGAACACCAGATGATCCAAGGATTTCACAGGTATTAGTCCACAACAATTACATAATTGTTGAACTACATATTTTTATTCCCCATTTTGTAGATAAGAAAACATATGCTTGGGTACCATAATGACCTGCCCAAGGTCAAACATCCAAAAAGTGTCATAGCTGGGACTCAAGCCTGGTGTTCTGGTTCCAGAATTCACATTTTTAATCACTGTGATAAGGCAAACAAACAAAAGACTTTAATGTAAATATAACTGATAGCCTCAAAGAGCTAAGAGAAAGTATCATATTCTATAAATAAGACCAGTCTGACATGGAAAAGAACCATATCTAGTTGCAACACAGTGAAATTTTAGAAAAGCGAAAGCAAAGAAAATATTCTAAAAAGTTTCCAAAAGAAAAAAATTACCCACTAAAGGATAGATACCAGATTGGTGTTATATTTTGCATTGGTAATACCACATGCCAGAAAGCAATGCAGAGGTTTTACACTCTCAGACCATTTCTGAATGAGTGTATTCTGGAAAAAAGAAAGTTTAAAGTATTTTTTTAAAATAACATTCTGAAATCCTGTTTGCCACAGGACTCTGTAGAGAGTTCTCACCCAGAATAAAGCCCTCACTAAATGTGCCTGCACTGGACTGTGGACTTCCCAGACTCCAAAACTATGAGAAATATTTCATTTCTGTACAAATTACCCAGTTTCAGGCATTCCATTACAAGCAACAGAAAATAGACTAATACAATACTGATTAACTCTATACTTTGAAATAATAATATATTTAATATTGTAATTAAAATTTTAAAGATAATCACCAAAGGAATAAACTGGCATGTATTATATTCAACATACTGAAGAAAAAAAAATGCAACAAGGAAAATTTAACAAAAAAAAAAAAACAGAAAAGGAAAAAAGCAAATAAGAAAACATGGTAAATTGTAATTTTATATACATACTGAAGAAAAAAAAATGCAACAAGGAAAATTTAACAAAAAAAAAACAGAAAAGGAAAAAAGCAAATAAGAAAACATGGTAAATTGTAATTTTATATAACATAGCAGGAGTAAATCTAAACTTATCAATAAGCACAATAAATATAAGTGAGCTAAATTTCCATAATAAAAGATAATGTCTTTCAGTTTGAAGTGCTTTTTTTAAATCCAGTTAAATGTTGTAGACAAGATAATGCAATGCATTAAACAACAAAAAATAAATAAATAAAACAAGGCAATACAGAAATGTTGAAAACAAAGAGCTATACCAAATGTATATCACACAAATACTAACAAAAAGAAAGCAGCAGGTGTGAAGGGAAAGTAAAAGGAAATTGCCCTATAATCATTATCTGATTGTCACCGCAGAAAGAGAAGCAGGCATAAAATTGGTTCATGAGAGTTGTCAAGTATTGAAAAGACTGATTTTTAAATTTCATATGATGGTGGTGGATTTGGAAATGGTAAAACACCTCCCTGACCAGACCTAGAGAGAAGCAACAGCCATCAATTTCTGCCAGCAATCTCCTACAGGTTTTAGATCTAACATAAAGACTGCATATGACTCACTCTACAAAAACCACAAGAAGTGACAGTCTGAGGGCCCTGACCCCGAGAGTGGATACATCCCTGTATTGTGAGAAACTTAAGNAAGCAGAATCCATAGACTCAGTTACAGGAGAGAGCCTGGGGGCATTTGTCAGAGTGATCAGCTAAAGAATTGTCAGGCTTAGAAGACCTGTTTCCATCCCAAACACCACACCACCCAGAGAGATTATCAGTAACAGCAGAGTTTGTACCCAGAGAAATAAGCACAATAAATATAAGTGAGCTAAATTTCCATAATAAAAGATAATGTCTTTCAGTTTGAAGTGCTTTTTTTAAATCCAGTTAAATGTTGTAGACAAGATAATGCAATGCATTAAACAACAAAAAATAAATAAATAAAACAAGGCAATACAGAAATGTTGAAAACAAAGAGCTATACCAAATGTATATCACACAAATACTAACAAAAAGAAAGCAGCAGGTGTGAAGGGAAAGTAAAAGGAAATTGCCCTATAATCATTATCTGATTGTCACCGCAGAAAGAGAAGCAGGCATAAAACTGGTTCATGAGAGTTGTCAAGTATTGAAAAGACTTATTTTTAAATTTCATATGATGGTGGTGGATTTGGAAATGGTAAAACACCTCCCTGACCAGACCTAGAGAGAAGCAACAGCCATCAATTTCTGCCAGCAATCTCCTACAGGTTTTAGATCTAACATAAAGACTGCATATGACTCACTCTACAAAAACCACAAGAAGTGACAGTCTGAGGGCCCTGACCCCGAGAGTGGATACATCCCTGTATTGTGAGAAACTTAAGTTGCAAGGCATGAGCCACAGGTGGACCTCTGCATAAAACTTCCATGCCTTTGCTTATGCCATCTTCTCTGCTTAAATGACCTCCCATTGCACTTATTTCTACCTGTCAAAGTCCCCCTTACTTTTTGAGACCACTTTGTCCATGAAACTGAACTTCACCCCTACCACCAAAGAGATTCCCCACAGCACTCACTTTGTAACTCTCTTCAGGGATTCACTATACTCTATATTATAGGTTGCTTTATATTTCTCTCTCCCTCTAGAAGCTCGTTAAAGATGCTTTAGACAGAGCTGGCTGGTCAGCTCAGTTGGTTAGAGCATGGTACTGATAACACTAAGGTCCAGGGTTCAATCCCTATACTAGCCAGCCACACACACATGTATACACATGCACACACAAATGATGCATTAGTCAGCTATTGCTGCATAACAAACAACCTTAATATTTCAGTTGCTTTCAATAATAAACATTTATGCAGACTTTCACTGGTCTGTAGGCTGACTGCAATTTAACTGATGTAGCCTATGCTGGGATCAGATGGACAGCATTGTTTCATATTACAGGTAACTTTGCTTTGACTATGGATTGGAGTCAGGTCTGCCCCACTTATGTTTGTTCTGAGCCTCAGGCTTAACTGATGTAGCCTATGCTGGGATCAGATGGACAGCATTGTTTCATATTACAGGTAACTTAGCTTTGACTATGGATTGGAGTCAGGTCTGCCCCACTTATGTTTGTTCTGAGCCTCAGGTTGAAGGAGCAGCAGCTACCCAGGGTATGCTCTTCTCATAGTGGATCAGAAGAGCTCAGGAGAGAGAACCAAAGCACAAAAGTACATTTGAGGCATCTGTTTGTATCATGTCTGCTTCAGGTTCCACTGGCCACAGCAAGTCACATGGGCAAGCCAACACCATGGGGTGGGGAAATATACTCTGTCCAGCTAGTGCACTGCAATGTCATATGGTAGAAGAATTGTGATCAATAATCCAATCTACCACAGAAGGCAGACCACAAACCATATCTCTTTCATTTCTCTGTTCATACCATCTAGTCTCAGAATGGACATCAAACAGTGATTATAGAAATTAATTGATTCTTAATGGCATGGAGTAATATGAGGCATATACAAACTGCAGTGGTTAGACACTAAAGTCACAAAAAAAACTGAGTGCAATGTAAAAATGGCTCAGTCACTTTGAAAACAGTTTTGCACTTAAACACAAACTTCTAAACTCAGCAATTCCACCCTAGGAATCTAGTCAAAACAAATGAAAACATATGTCCACAAAAAAATCACACATGAATTTTCATAGCAGAACTATTCATAACAGCCAAGAAAAAGAAATAATTTAAATGCCCATCAACTGGTAAATGAATAAATAAAATGTGGTATATCCATACAGTGGAATACTATGCCAGAAAAAAAGGGGATGAAACTGTTAATATACACAACATAGAGTTACCTCTCCATAAGTGAAGGAAACCAGCTGAGAAGACCACACACCGTATGATTCTGTTTATATGAAATGCCCAGAACAGGTAAATTTATAGAGACATACAGTAGATTAATCGTTGCCTGGGGCTAGGGATGAGAAGGGGGATTGACTGCAAACAAGCACCAGGGATCATTTTGGGGTCTATGAAATATTTCTAAAACTGTATGGTATTGATGTTTACACAACTTGTTAAACTTACTAAAAACATTGAAGTGTACATTAAATTGGGTGAATTTTAACAAAATTAAAGAAAGATCTGGGTTCAAATCCTGGCTGTACCATTTACTATTCATATGACCTAGAGTAAGTCATATAGTGATATAACCTCTGTGAGCCTCAGTTTCCCCATCTGTAAAATGGGCATGAAACAGAGGAGTGTTCAGGGGTGAATGAAATAATGCTTTCTGTGCCCCCAGCACAGGGCCTGACAGGTGTCTGAGGAGCTGTTATAAACTCAGCATCTCCTGCCTTTAAGGAAATCATTTTTACCCAAGCCCACCCAAAGTCCAGTTGGCTCCCACATACCCTTGGGAATATGTCAGTCTCTGCCTTGTCCCCAAATCTCTGGTGCAAAAATTACTCAGAATATTTCTGAGTATGTCAACTTCACCTAACCTACTGCTTCAGAAATTGAGGCATTTCCAGAATGCTGTACTGAGATGGAAGAGCCCCTGACTGAACACATGCTTTACCTCTCCACTTTGTATTTTACTTTTTTTTTTTTTTAATGAAAAAATAGAAACCATTGGCTTAGCAGTTCTGGGCTGCCTAGAGCTGATGGATTCTATAAGCAAGTTGCAGGAAACATCGCAGCCTTTGCAATGAACCTTCAGGGAACAAGTGGCTGGTGAGAGGTGATTCACTTTGATGATAGCTTCCTGGCGAGGGCTCGAAACAGCTGGAGGCTTGGTCAATTTA
The DNA here is from genome assembly GCF_000696425.1 of Galeopterus variegatus. Lineage (NCBI taxonomy): Eukaryota > Metazoa > Chordata > Mammalia > Dermoptera > Cynocephalidae > Galeopterus > Galeopterus variegatus. The sequence continues at coordinate 271,037 of NW_007727422.1, read as the reverse complement.
CAAGTTCACAGAAGACTCAATAAAAGTTATAAATAAAAGGGCACGTGGTGTGAGTGCACTGCACAGTGTCAGGAGGTCCCAGACAACAGAACACAAGGCTGATAATTCTGATTTGGCTCGAGCTTTATCACCCACGCAGTGAAAGGTACAGACCCCATATGCCAGGGATGCTTGTCATCCAATGGAACAAATTGTGCCTAAGGACTAAGAGAGCCATTTCTCAGATTTCTCGGGCCTTGGATCTGTGGGCAGTGCAAGATGAGGAAAGACTGCCTTCCCTAATAAAATAAATCTTTGTACTTCTGAGGTTGACCCTAGATAAGGACTCTTCTAGGAGTATGCACCTGGATGCCTCACCTTCCAAACTGCCTAGCCTTCCATCATTCAATGCTCGGAACTGAATGCTTTAAAGTCTTCTAATATAATACGAAATAGCTTTAGAATAGGCCGCATGTTGTACTTTCATTCACTTATTTAACAACACTGCTACTATTACCAGTATTAATAAAGTTGATTTCGCATTACTTCCTCTCCTGAAATCATACAAAATTCAAAGCATTCTATGATGATGAGGGTTAGATGAGGATAGAGTTTAAAAAAAAAAACTTAGCACATGCCAATCACATACTTGTGCTCTGTAAACTGTAGCTATATAATTTCTCACTATCAAAACCTTTTCTCATAAAAGGATTTAAAACTCACATAGCAGTATTTATTACAGTAAAATTAATAGCAATAATTTTTACCACTGCTAACCTGTTTTATGCTACATACTATTCCAGGTGCTCTGGGGCTTTTCTCTCATCGGGGGAGTGTAAATGCTAAATATAAATATGATCAGATAGTATATGATACCATACAGACAGAAGGGGTGGGAGTGTTATTTTTGATAGGGTAGTCAGGAAAGTTCACGCTGATAACGTGCCATTTGAGCAGAGTCCTGAATGATGTGACGTTACCTCGCTTGTGGATATCTGAGGGGAAAGACGTTCCAGGCAAAGCGACCAGCAAGGCCAAAGACCCTGAGGTAGGTCGAACATATGAGGGATCTTCAAACCATTTACTGGAGGATTCATGTTCCCTTTTAATTTCACTTTGCCATGAACTTTTGGAAGTCCCCTCGTGGTACCATATAGTAAAGAGCTGAAGAGTCACCAGTGTGCAGGAGTAGACTGAGCAAAGCAGGTCAGAGACTAAGTGTCAGGAGTCAGCTCTTCCTAGTCCATAGTAAGGAGCTTGGAATTTATCCTAAACATGCTGGGAAAGACACTGAAGCGTTTTCGGTGAAGTAACATGACCTGATTTACTCCCTTTAAAGACCACTCTGGGAACAGAACTGAAGTTACCAGAGGTGGAAAAGTGGGAGGGCGAATAAGAGAAAAATTGGTCAAAGGCCACAAAAAACGATTACTTTGTATAATGTCGCATATACTGATCGCCCTGATTTGAGCATCACAAAGGGCACACAGGTAACGACATTCAACACTGTACCGCACAGATATGTATAATCACTATGTTTCCATAAAAAAAATCACTCTGGCTACTGTGTGAAGAGTGGGTCACAGTCTCAGGAGGAAGCAGAGGGACAGTTAAGAGGCTTCACAGGTGTCTAGGCAGGCAATGGTGGGGGCCTGAGCCAGGCTGGTGGTGGGAGCAGGAGGAGAGTGGAGGGGTCCAGGCCACGCTTCGGAGGCAGGACCGACAGAGCCAGCAGAAGGATTGCATGTGGTGAGGGTGTGGGGACTGGAGGGAGGGAAGGAAGAACAGTGGAGCGCCTAGCTCTTTGTGGGGACTCTTTGTGGAGGATGACCCCACTGACAGAGCAGCCAAGACAAAAAGAAATATTTGGGTGGAAAATGGTAAAATGTAAAATATTAAGAGTCTGGGTCACACTGTAAATCTCATCAGTCATTTACGTCTCTATTTGAACAACAATATCTTCTATTAATCACGGCTTTTTAGTTTACTAGAAACTGTCATCTCTACTATATTATATATGGTATGTTACACGGTGTATAGTATATAAGTGTATATATAATATATGACATATAGTATAGATGAAAGTTGCTTTTATATAGTATATATTACACGGTATACTATATTATACACAGTACGTTATATAGTATCTACATTATAGTAGTATGTGATACACATGTCACATGCATATATCACATAATATATACTATATAACACAATATCATACTACATTATATACGAGGGTACTCCAAAAAGTTCATGGAAAGATTTCTATTATCTTTTAACTCTATTTTTCCATGAACTTTTTGAAGTACTCTTGTATATATATATATATATATGTCATATTCGTGATAGAATATAAACAGCATATAGCATGCAAATATACTTCAAAAAGTTTGTGGAAAGAGTCATATTATCTTCTTTTTTTTTTGTGACCGGTAAGGGGATCGCAACCCTTGGCTTGGTGTTGCCCGCACCACGTTCAGTGAGCACACCAGCCATTCCTATATAGGATCCGAACCTGCGGCATCAGCGCTCCCAGCGCCACACTCTCCCGAGTGAGCCACGGGGTCGGCCCCCATATTATCTTTTAATTCTACTTTTCCACAAACTTTTTGAAGTACCATCATATATGTCACATATACTATATAGTGTGTATATACTATATAATATGCTATATGNCCCAGCCATTCCTATATAGGATCCGAACCTGTGGCATCAGCGCTCCCAGCGCCACACTCTCCCGAGTGAACCACGGGGTCGGCCCCCATATTATCTTTTAATTCTACTTTTCCACAAACTTTTTGACGTACCATCATATATGTCACATATACTATATAGTGTGTATATACTATATAATATGCTATATGTCATATAGTATAGATGAGAGTTTCTTGAACATTAGTATATATTATACACTGCATATAAAATAGCATCTATTATATAGTATATTATACATATACTATATGATACAGGATATTATTTACTGTCTCTTTGGGCCTTAAAAATGCCCCAACCCTCCCCTAATTTCTCTCCCAGGCCAAATCAAGAGAAACAGAGTCTCAGTGAGGGGATTAACTTTCCCAAAGTCCCAGAGGTGCCAGGACAAAAGGCTGGAGCCAGGTCTATAGAACCCACTTTCCCTACAGTGCTATGTGAGCTTTAAACCCTTTCACAAAAAAGTTTTGATGGCAAGAAATTTTTGTCCCCATTTATAGAGCATAAATATGCTCCAGATACCATGCTCCAGACTTTTTAAACCATCTCATTTAATCCTCCCCTCTAAAATCACCCCATAGTATATATTTTTTTCATGATAACCTTTTTTACTGATAAAGAAATTGAGGCTCTGATAGGTCAGGGACTTTGCCCAAGGTCACAAGGTTGATAGGAAACAAAACCTGAGCTCTTAATCCACCACAAGGGGGTATCTGGATGGAGAATTCCAACGCCACTTACATCAGCTCAGTTACTTGGAACCCAGGTGTTGCTTCCACCAAGTCTACGGAAAGAAATGCACAATTTTCCTGTGACAATTCCCTTCTGAACTATCTTCTCTGTAGTAAAAGAGATTTCCAATCTGGGCTTCAGTGCATTGATTATGTGGCAAAGTTAAAACCTCTCCCTGGGAGAAGAAAAAAAGGAAATCATTAAAACTAAGCCTGGAAAAGAAACAACTAGCACACAGGCAGCGAAGATGGAGTTGAAGCCTTCGAGATGGAAATTACATAAATAGAAGCCTAGATTCCTAAAATGTAGACTTCCCCTATCCAGGCTCTTTGAAAGCTCCAGATGCTTTCAGGAAAATACCCCTAAGTAGACACTGGTTTCTTACTTTTTCCCTCATTGCCTGTGTAAACTTACCCTTCTAAGCTGCACGTTTCTCGTATCTTCTTCTATTCTCCAACACACGAGTTGTCTGGAGCCCACAATTCTCCATTTTTCATCTCTCAAAATCACACAGAGAGTTTCCTAAAGCATTGCCCAGTGCCTTTGGTATGTCAAGATCACATGTAATCTGATACTGTGTAGAATGGGGAGGGAGAGCAGAAGATGAGAAGGCAAAAGGGAGCAAGAGACCAAGTCTTGTCCAGAGACCAGGAAAATGAGTCTTTGCTCAGATGGGTTAGTAGCGTGGGCTGCACATGTTTAAGGATGGTGCAATGGTTCTT
>NW_007727422.1:254740-266509 GCF_000696425.1 Galeopterus variegatus | reverse complement strand
CTTTGCTCAGATGGGTTAGTAGCGTGGGCTGCACATGTTTAAGGATGGTGCAATGGTTCTTTCTAAGAGAAGATTATAGTCTCTTGAAATTGGCTCTAATGGTTCTCCCCCTCCTAGGTGAATAGAAAGTTACCAGCTCTTGAAGGTAAAGGAGATCAGGAGCCAACACTTATCGAGCACCTACTGTGTACCTGGCACTCATTTCCCTAATCTTTACAGCAACCCTGAGAGAGGGGTAGTATCATCTCCTTTTACAGAGAAGAATAACAGGAAATTGTAAACATCACAGTATCAGGGGTCTTGTCTGTCTTGTTTGCCCACATCATCAGCAGAGCGCCTAGCACCTACTAGGGGTTCAGTAAATATCTGGTGAATGAATGAATGAGGAAGCTAAGAACTGCAGAAGTATGGTGCATAGCATTAGTGAAGAAAGAGACGTTGGAGTTGGAGAGAACTGGTTTGAGCCCCAGCTTTACTATATACTAACTATATAATTGCTAAACTTCATCGTCAGAATGGATGTAACAGTGGTACCTACCTCCTGAGGTTTGGAGGAGGAATAAATGAGATAACACTGACAACAATAGTGGTAACCAAGCCCTCCACAAATGGTAGCTGTCTTTATTATGGTATCACGACATGGTCAAGTTGACACTTGAATTAAATTAATGTTTGATGACAATGATAATGTTTGATGAAAAGGAAGAGAAGATGAGATGAACTCAGGAGTGATACCAATGGAGTGAAGATCCTGGCTTGAAAGCTCATGGAAGATTTGTGAGTAGATGAAAACATCCCAGTGGGTGCCCAATACACTCCTATCGAATTACATCAGTCTCTGTAAAGGCCACCATCTTCCTGGAACATTTTAGGAACCTGAATTCAGGCTTCTCCCTTCCCTATTCCAGCTAAGTGGAGTAGGATGTAAATTTTTTTCCTTCCACAATCCACTTTGGAAATGGCTTTTCAAGTTTTGCATTTAATCCCTGTATTTGTCCATTTCTGTTGCTTATAACAGAAACACGTGAAACTGGGTAATTTGTAAAGAAACAATATTTACTGCTTTCAGTTTTGGAGGCTGAAAGTCCAAAGTCCAGAGAACATATCTGCTGAGAGCTTTGTTGGCAGGTAGTGACTCTTCATGGCAAAGCAGTGTGTCACATGGCAGATGGCAGAAGCAGAGAGAGAGATCACTCCTCATTCCTTCTCCTTTCAAAGCCCTCAGAACCACACCCACAACTGCTATTAAACCATCGACGGATCAATCCCTTCACTTGGGCATGGTCCTCACAATCTAATCATCTCTTCAAGGCCCCTNTCCAGAGAACATATCTGCTGAGAGCTTTGTTGGCAGGTAGTGACTCTTCATGGCAAAGCAGGGTGTCACATGGCAGATGGCAGAAGCAGAGAGAGATCACTCCTCATTCCTTCTCCTTTCAAAGCCCTCAGAACCACACCCACAACTGCTATTAAACCATCAACGGATCAATCCCTTCACTTGGGCATGGTCCTCACAATCTAATCATCTCTTCAAGGCCCCTCCTTCGATAACCATAATAGGATTTCTCGCCTTCTTAACATTGTCACAGTGGGGGTTAAGTTTTTAATACATGGACTTTGGGAGACACAAATCCAGTCCCTTTAAATTCATACTATACAGAGCACTTCCAAAATGTCTGGATTGAATGTTTCTCAAATACAGGGGTTCTCAAAGTGTAATTTCCAGACCAGCAGCATCACCCAGGAATTTAGAAATGTAAATCCTTAGACCCCACCCTAGACCTCCTGAACAAGAAACTCTGGGAGGATGGGGTCCAGCGATCTGTGTTTTCACAAGTCTTCCACGTGAGTGTGAGGCACAGGAAAGTTTGAGATCTGCAGCTCCAATGAAAGGCAAACAGGACAGCCAAAAACTGTCCTCTCTAATTAGACCCCAAGAGTTTTCCCAGTTTTTAAGTGAGAAGAGTGAGACGGAAATAAGACTCCCTGGGGCCGGCCCGGTGGCGCACTCAGTAGAGTGTGGCGCTTGGGAGTGCAGCGGCGCTCCTGCCGAGGGTTCGGATCCCATATAGAGACCAGTCCGCTCACTGGTTGAGCACGGTGTGGGCGCAACACCGAGGGTTGCGATCCCATTGCCGGTCACGAAAAAAGACAAAAAAAGGGGGGAAAAAAAAAGAAAAGAAATAAGACTCCCTGGAGAACAAGTGGTTTCCTCAGCAAATTATAAGGAGATTTTACATAGAAGGATCCAGAGAACTGCATTGCTCAGTCAACCAAAAAATACTGAGCATCTACTATGTTTTAGGTGCTGTGCTAGGTGCTGGGGAAACCAAGGCAAACAAGACATACGGTTCCAGCTCTCCAGGGTCGGACACTGGGTGCAAATGACCTTCACCGACACACATCAAACCGGCAACAATGAAAAGTGCAACAAAACCAGACACTGGAGAAACAGGGATTCTCACACCCTGCTGGTAAGAGTTTAAAGTAGTAAGCTGCTCCACAGAACAATTTGGTAAACTCAAGTAAAGCTGAAGATGTGTAGACCCTACAGCCCAGTAATTCCACTCCCAGATATATACCCTAGACTCAGAGAAGCTCCATCACTTTACACAAAGAGAAATATATGGAAATATTCATTGCAGCATTGTTTGTAATAGCAGAAAACTAGAAACAACCGAAATGTCCACCTACAGGGGAATGGATAATAAATCATGATGGAGTTGTACAGTGGGATGCTAGCAGAAACAAATTAACACTAACAGTAATAGAAAATAAGTGAAACATAATTTGTATCAACATCAATAAATTGGAAAGCCATAACAATAAGCAAAAAAAGCAAGTCATGAAAATATATACAGTGGTATTCTACTGTATAAAATATGCGACACAACACTACATGTTGCTAATAGATAATGTATGTTCAATAAAAGTATAAAAACGGTCATGGGATAAGAAACACAACTGCAAGATAGAGGTGCCCATTGGGTTTGGATCCCCGTACCAGCCAGCCACCCCCCCCCCAAAAAAAAGAGGTTCCCATTGGGAAGGGAGGGGAGAGGAAGGGGTTACACAAGATTAAGACAGGTACACAAGGGGATTAGATTGTATTTGTTATATTTCTTAAGTTGAGTGATAGGTAAATGGATGTTCACTATATTAGTGTTTATAGTTTTTTGTGTGCCTGAAATATTTCATAATGAAATTATTTTAAATAAGCCATTTCAAGTAATTAATAACTATAAATATGCAAAGCACTGCAAAGAAGGACTACAGGATATCATAAGAGGAAATCTGATGAATTATTGTTCCTTCATCTCAACCCTTCCTTTAACCTGACTTCTTAAAAGTCTTCCTATTAACCCCAGCCACTCATAAATGTTTTTATTTTTGCTTATCTATATTCTTTAATTTTTCTACCAGGAAAATAAAGCACTTATATTTGAGATTTTGAAAGAGGCAGTCAAAAATGGCTTACAAAAGTTTGCATGGGATAACCCAATGTTCTATATGTCTACTATATGCTTGTATGTATAGGTACATAGAGGGAGGGGACTTCTGGAAGGATTTATATTAACAAGTCAACAGTCACCATTTCCGGGTGGTAGAAGCATTGGAGATTTCTATTTGCTTCTTATACAATGACACCCATTGTTTTCATCAATTTATCTCCTTCTCCTCTCTCTTCTGGAACAGAAACTCTGCTTCCTATGAGAAACTTACTTTGAGTGGTGTTGTCCTTGATTCCACCTGCCCCTGGCCAATGGCTTGCTAACCTGACCAATCAGAGCACCTCATTCCTAGCTACAGGGATTAGCCCAAGGATGCACATGTGTTGCATACCCAACAAATCAAGTCCCTTCCTGAAACTTTTCTACCTGAGCACTGAGAAAAGACCTTTCCTTTCTAGTAAGATTGTTCAGTTGATAGAGATTTGTGTGGGGTTGATAGCATCCACCTTTTTCCCCCATCTGGAGAAGTCCTATTGAAGAAATGAATTGAGAGAGAGAGCAAGATGGCATTCTGCCAACATTGTTTGAGCCCTGGATACAGCCATGCCTGATCCACTCCTGGAACATCCTTTTTATATGGGCCAATACATTCTCTTAAATTACCTAAACCTACTTGCAATTGATTTCTGACATTTTCAGCTGAACGAGTTTTAACTTCTACACTTCTAATTCGTACTTGTCTATTTCCTACATTTTCCACAATGAGCATGTATCACATGTAGAACATGTCTCAGATTTAGAAGGAAAAAACAGCAGTAAAGGAAACAGCAGATCAGCAGTTGTTTGTGGAGAGCTGGCTCATGGACACTTTTCCTCTAAGGCATAGGCTGAGCCTGCCTAATTTGGAAGAAGCCATGGTTTGCCTCTGGTCCCATGGTGTCTCTGGCTCCTCTGAGGTCTCCGGACCTGACTCACTGCTTCCAGGCTCAAGACTTCACTCTCCTAAATCAAGAGCCAATTCCACCTTCTCCAGCACCCCCCATTGGTCCCTGCTTTAAAGTGATAATTAATATAAAGTTGGATGTCTTTTTCCCTCTGGAAGAAAAAGTCCTTAACAGCATGAACTGGAACAGAGTGTAGGTGGATTTAACAAGGAGGTAAGAAAGCTTATGTAAGTGGCATTATTATATATGATTATATCACCAGGGTAAGAGAAATTCATTCCTGTTTGGGTGTTATACCGATCATTACGTCTCAGGCTAACATGAAATAAAGCGATGAAGGAATCCAGGAGGGCCTTTGGCAGCCCAAATCTGTTCTCTCTCCCTCACCCAACCCCAGAATAATATCACTTATTCAGCCTTACTATGTCCCAAGCACTATTCTAAGCTCCTCCCATGTATTAAATCCTTATAACAACTCCATGAGGGGAGTATCATTATCATCCTCATTTTACAGATGGGGAAACTGACTTACAGAAAGATTTCATAACCTGTCCAAGACCCCTGTAGCTGGCATGTGGGAAAGCCAAGATCCCAACCCATAGTATCCAACTCCCCATGTCCACATTCTAAACTCCTCAGAAAAGCCAACACCAAAGCCAGGAGCAAAACCAAGAATCAATCACTCAGATCTCTCCATTTGGTCAAATATACCACAGATTAGTCAGTAGGGGAGGAAATCAATCCAACTGATTTTTTGTTTTGTTTTGTTTATAATTAAATTGACTTTCTGGCTTGCTCGAATCTAGAATATCAGGAATTACTATAGACAACATTGTGTATATAAGGCAGAGGGCTCAAACTGGAGGGCCATAGACCAAGCTCAGCCCACAGATGTTTGCTTTGCCTGCATCAGGTTTTTATTTTTCAAAACATTTTAGGACTGGCCAGTTAGCTCGGTCAGTTAGAGCATAGTCTTATAACACCAAGGTCAAGGGTTCAAAAGCCCATACCAGCCACCCACAAAAAAAAAAAAAAACATTTTAGTTGGGGCATGTGCTCTCTAGTTTAACATAGTCCTCACCACTCCCTAATGTCTTACACCTGGCCCACTTCACTCACCTACAGGGAATCTGAATCAGCAGGCTTTCATACACGGAATGATGGCAACAAAAGGAGAAGGAAACTCTTGTTGGCTTCAAAAGAGTATTTGCACAATAATAATAGTTATAATGTGTTGAGTACTCACTCTGTGCCAGATCTTGTACAAAGTGCTTTACATGGTTTGTCTCATTTGATCATAATAACAGTCCTGGGAGAGGTTAAGTGGTGTGGTGGCCATGAGAATGCACTTGGCAGACCTCCTGCTACAGAGATCATAACTGAGCAAGAGCCCCGGCTGCTGGATTGAAATCCATCACACTCCCTCCATAATGGAGTGCAGCAGGGAAACTAAGGCAGGCCCACTCCTAGAAAACATAGGATTCCTCCAACTTCAGACACCCCAATCTTCTTTAGACTGCACAGTACAGATTTTTCCACTCTCGCTTCTCTCCTTTCCTTCACTCGGGATCAGATTTGCATCACGGTCCAATTCCTCCTACTTAAGTGTTTCCCCGAATAAAATCCTTGCATGTTGAGTCTCAGAGCAAGGCCTGCTTCTTCTTGGAAGACCCACACTGAAACAAGAGGCTTGCCTAAGCTTGCAAAACTAGCAGGTGGTAGAGCCAGAGTCTGAACCTGGTCCACAAGCCAGAGCTCTGAACCACTAGCTCAGACCATTCTTGTACATAGGCTCTTATTTCCTCAAACTTCTTGGTCCAGAGCAGCTGGAAATTGCCATCTGAACTCAACAGTGAGCCAAGGACAAGAAAGAGAGTTTTGAGCCCCCAAGACCAGGCACGATGCTCACACCTGGATTCCTAGTAGTCTCCACTGTGACCAGGAGACTCATCAGCTGCCCAGAGCCCAAGGAAAGAAGCATGAGGGGCTGGCAAGGGGACATATGTCTATGATGCTCTTTTCACATGGGGCTGCAGGAGAGTCAGACCCTCCCCCAGGGGTCTGGGGAAACACAAGGCCACAAGTAATAAGAGAGTGAGCACTTGACTGAGAGTCTGGGCATGCACCCAGCCCACCCCACAGAGAAGCAGCAGCAAGCAGAACAAGTGACCCAGGGCCTCACAGCCCATGGAGTTTTCTCACATCTACTGTTATCTCCTTAGATATATCCCTTAGATAGAGTCATTATATGTGTAAGGGCTTTTCACTTTTTGAAAGCATTTGCGTGTTTAATTTCACCTTTGTGAAATGAGGTGAGATTCACCTTATTAATCGTTGCTATAGATATCCCTGCAGAAACCCTCCAAGCGCAGGTTATGTAGAGTTGCCCTAGACAGAAGTAGTGCATCGATGTGGCAGGCGCTTCCTTACAACTTTTGTTGTGGGGTCGTCATATTTAACACCATTCTTTGACTTCTCTGCCCAGAGTGAATCTCTGTTTACCAGCTGTCACACCATCCTCTCTGCGACTCAAGGGTCCCCAGCTTAGGAGAGCAGCCGTCTCTCCCCCAAGATCCTGCCAATCACTGCCCTGTTTGCCCAAGACTATAAGGTGAGACCATTCACTCTCAGGCTCACCCTTCACATTTGGTGAAAATCCATCCAGGGATGTTCCTGTGATGTGGTGTCACTTTATTTTGTGAATTATTGTATGCTACAGGAGAAAATATTATGTACCCTCTTGAACCAATGGAGCTCCATAGGCTCACAAAGTTTACACGGCTTGCCCAGTTACCTGCTAACCGCCCTCCCAGACTTTTTCCCTCCTGCTCATTCTCACAGCTGCCAGAATAAACAGTATAACACCTAAACCTGATCTTACAATCTTCTATTTAAAACCCTCCAAAGATGCCCCATAACGTATACCAGTTCTCAATCTTTGTTTTCGCCTGTAGGACACACATGACTGGCCACATTCGCCTGACCAATGGCTTCTTTGGGTGTACCCAGGGCAGGAGGACATTGCAGTCCCCAGCATACCAGTCCCAACCCTTCCTTTCTCTCCCACTCAAGGAAGCACATTCATAAGCAAGCACAAGAGAGAGACAGTATCAAGGACACATGTATGCATTTCTTTTTGATTCTTGCTAATGAGATTGTTAGGAAGCTTCTTTCCAGGAATCATTATCACTTATAAAATGCTTCCTTATGAAATGTTGTGAACTGAGGTTGAGACTTTGACCCAGAACCTAGTAGGTGTTCAGTATGCAAGTGTTGAATAAATAAAGGCATGTACATCAGAAGAAGGGAGATGATGAAGTATGATAGCCTGCCGGGCTGCGGCCTAGAGCTGGTGGGGGCTTCCTGGGTTCATGAAGGGCCCAATGATGTCAAGGACTGAGCTCACAGGACCCAAGGCATCAAGGCTTAGGGCAGCATTTCCCAAACTACAGTCACTCAGGAACCACCATCTCTAGTTGCGCCATGTCTGAGTTTCAGCTCTACTATTACTTACTTCATAGATTTATTTGAAAGCAACTCACTTCTAAAAAATTAAATGCATTTATTGAAAATGGAAACTTTGGGGCTGGCCCATGGCTCACCGGGGAGAGTGCAGTGCTGATAACACCAGGGCCATGGGTTCAGATCCTATATAGGGATGGCCGGTTAGGTCACTGGCTGAGTGTGGTGCTGACAACACCAAGCCAAGGGTTAAGATCCCCTTACCAGTCATCTTTTAAGAAAAAAAAAGAAAGAAAGAAAGAAAGAAAGAAAATGGAAGCTTTGTAACATTTCTGTAAATGGAAAACCATTTGTCATAAATTGTAAGCAACCATAAAAAAAATACAATGAAGACCTCCTAAAAAATTAAATTTTAGCTAGAGTTCTCTGCTGAATGCTTTATACCTTGAGGCCTGCTCTCTCTTTGCTAAAATAAAAGGGTGGGGGGTAGTATTAGAGGCATATTGATATCCAATGAGACATTGTCCTTGGTGTGATTGGGTTAAAGGAGAACCAAAATGAGATTAATAGTTTCACTTCAAAACACATCCCAGGCCCGGCCTGGTGGTGCACTTGGTGGAGTGCGGCACTTGGGAGCACGGCAGCACTCCCACCGAGGGTTCGGATCCCATTTAGAGACCGGTCCACTCACTGGTTGAGCTCGGTGCAGGCGCGACACCAAGGGTTGCGATCCCGTTACCGGTCACGAAAAAAGACAAAAAGGAAAAAAAAAAAAAAAACACATCCCAGACAAGGTCTCTTTCAACTCTGGCATTAATACCACCCTAAAACAAGTCATCACCATCTCTCTCCAACATTTTTGCTACTCAAAGCCTACTTTGAGTTTAGGACCAGAAGTATCAGCCTCACCTAGGAGCTTGTCAGAAATGCAGACTCCAGGGGCAGGGCCAGGAGGCTGTGGTTAACAATCCTGCAGGTGATTCTAATGCACACTTAAACCTGAGAACCACTACCCTGCATTACAACAGGCTTCTAACAGGTCTACCTGATTCCATTCTGCCCTTTACCTGTACCTGCCAACATTCCCTTCCCCATGCAGCAGCCAGAATGGTCTTTCTAAAAGCATAAAATCCAAACTTTTCCTTTTCCTGAGAGGGTCAGGAGCTAGTCCCCCACCTCCACCCCACCCCCAAAACCTGCCTTTTACTACTCTTCTCCTGGTGCTGTGCTCCAGACACTGTGGTCTTAAATCCCTCAAATTGCTGCAAGAACACTCCTGCCTCGGGGCCTTTGCATGTGCTTTTCTCTCAGCCTGGAAAGTTACTCTGTCAACATCCCCATAGTTTCATTCAGTACCTAATCAAATGTCACCTCCTCCAAGAGGCTGTCCCTGACTACCCCATCAAAAGACTGTCCCTTTTAGAGTGAGCATTCATCCCCTTTCCTCCAGGACTGCCCCAGTTTTAAATCCGGAAGTTCCCAGCAAACTGGGACAGTCGTTCGCCCTACAGTCCCCACCATTCTCCATTGCATCCCCCTCCTTTGTCCTTTTTCATCATGTGACATCTTCATATCTTTGCTTTTTTGTTTTCTCTCCCTCACCAGAGTGGGAGCCCCACAAGGATGTTCTGTTCACAGCTGTATTCCTGACACCTAGAGCCGTGCCTGGCACATAACTGGCACTTAATTCATATTATTGACAAAATATCCAAAGAGCGATCCCCATGGGCTACTTAACCTACTGCTTACATTTTAGTTGTTTCTACTGTTCGGATGCAATGCGTAAAGCTTTCTCCAGATTTAGGATTATTTCCTTGGGCTAGATTGCCAGAAAAGGATTTATTGCGCCAAAGAGAATGCCCACATTGAAGGTTTCCATGGCCAGTGTCAAATTGTTTTCCCAAAAGGTCAGACCTCCAATTTCCACTGCCCGGTCTCCTGTGCCCACCCCACTCCATCCTGGCCAAATTCCGGATTCCCATTTTTAAAATCTTTGCTAGGTGAAAATGTAGCTGTTTGTTGTTTTAATTTGCATTTCTTTGATTATGAGTTAGGCTGAACGTTTCTCCCATGTGTTTAGCTAATTACATTTGCTCTTTTGTGAGTTGTCTGTTTTCACCCCTTTGCTTCTTTTTCTATCCAGATTCAGGACTTGTCTTACAGAGTTGTTTGAGTTCTTTGAAAAATAAAGATATTAGCCCTTTCCCTTCATACATTAAAGACTTAATTCTTTGCATTTTCTGATGCCTCCCTTCAATCGTGTCCCTTCCCTATTTCCTTATCCTTTTTACCTGTTCATACCCCATTTTGCATTTCTATTTTCACTTGTCAGTTTCAGATTTTTTTTCATAGTCAACTGTTGAACATATGCTGAGATAAACCCTTCTAAGTTTTTCCATCTCACTCAGAATAAGACGCTTTTCTTAAAATCACCTATGAGGTTCTCCATGACCTGTCCCCACCCCAACACCAACACCCATATTTCCTCTCTGACCTCAGTCCTTCCAAAGAGATCCATGCCCCTGGATTTCTGCTTCAGCCTTTCTCTCTTCCCTGCTGATCCTCAAACACACCAGCCACCTCTTCCCTCAGGGCCTCTGCCCCTGCTGTTTCCTCTGCCTGGAAGACTCTTTTCCGAGATACCTGCATGATTCTCTCCCTCCCTCCCTTCAGGTCTTTGCTTAAATTTCACCTCAATAAGTCCTTCCCTAGCTATTTTATCTAAAATCCCAGTCACTGTGGTAGACAGAAGCATTCACACACACACCCTAAAAGATGTCCACATCCCAATCCCCAGAACCTGTGAATACGTTACTTTACATGGTCAAACAGAGGGTGCAGATGTTGCAAATGTGATTAAATTAAGGATTTTGAGATGAGGAGATTATCCTGGATTATCTGCATGGCCCAATCTAATCACAAGGGCCCTTATAAGAGGGAGGCAGGAGGAACAGGGTCAGAGAAAGAGATATGGTGACCGAAGCAAAGATCAGAATGATGCAGGGCCTTGAACCAAGGAGTGCAGGAAGCCTTTAGAAACCAGAAAAGGCAAGGAAACGGTTTCCCCCCTAGAGCCTCCAGAAGGAATATAGCCCTGCCCATCTTAGACTTCTGACCTCCAGAACTGTGAGATATCAAGTATGGGTCATTTTATGCCCCTACATTTGTGCTGTAATTTATTACAGCAGCAATAGGAAACTAATACAGTCCCTAACCCTTCCCATCTGAATTCTCTGCTTTCTTTGTTTCTCCTTGGCCCTCCATGACTCCCTAAGTTCCTATCATTTTATGATTTCTCTGTTTTACTTTGCCCTGTCCCCCCCATCCCCCCCAGACTATAACTCCACAAGGACACAGGATTTTGTCTGTTTGGTTCACTGTTGTATCCCCAGTACCTAGAACACTGCCTGGTACACATCAGATATTCAATAAGCTCGTGTGAAATGAACAGATAAAGGAATGAGAACAAAAGAAACTTTGGTTCTTCTGCCAAGTGGAAACTCTTGTTCGGCTGAGGTTGCCACAAGATCCCCATATTCTAAGAGCCACTCTGGGTAGAACAAGGTGTTGAAGAAGACACCATGCACTGCAAGAAAGTGAATCTGTGGGCTGGCTGGTTAGCTCAGTTGGTTAGAGCGCAGCCTTATAACACCAAGGTTACGGGTTCTGATCCCCATACTAGCCAGCTGCCAAAGAAAAAAAAGTGAGTCTGATATTCCAGGGAACTACGCGAGTCATCTCCATCTTCCACCCTCCAAATGGGGGAACATGACACACTTTAGTACTCAAGGAGTGAACAGTATAATGTAGTGTCAACAGCAGGGAGTCCAGACTCAGACTTCCTGGGTTCAGATTCTAGCCAAGTGCTATGCATTCAAATTATATTACTGACCAGTTATGTCGTGTTAAGT
>NW_007727422.1:250086-254099 GCF_000696425.1 Galeopterus variegatus | reverse complement strand
AAAAAAAAAAAAGGTGAAATTAGGGCCAGCTCGTGGCTCACTCAGGAGAGTGCAGCGCTGGGAGCACCAAGGCTGCAGGTTCAGATCCTATATAGGGATGGCCGGTCCACTCACTGGCTGAGCGTGGTGCAGACCATACCATGCCGAGTGTTGCGATCCCCTTACCGGTCAAAAAAAAAAAAAGTGAAATTAACTTTAATAATATATTTTATTTAACCTAATACATCCAAGACATAAACATTACAAAATATAATCAATATTAAAAGTTATTAATGAAACTATGTGAGGTCATGCATTTGTTAATTAGCTAGATCTAACCATTCCACAATGTATATATACTTCAAAACATCATGTTGTAAATGATAAATACCTAAGAATTTTGTTTGTCAATTTTTTTTAATTTTTAATCAAAATTTTTCAAATTAAAAAAAATTTTAAATGTTGAAGCGAGTGATAGGAATATTTCATTTTCTCCATGCTTCTGTATGTTTTACAAATTGCATAATAAAAAGTTTCTCAAAAAAATTATTAATGGTACATTTTACGTTCTTTTTTTTTTAACGTACTAAGTCTTCAAACTCCCATGTGTATTTGACAACAGTTTCAATTTGGATGTTAAATTTTCAACAGTTAAAGTGAAATGTGATTCCATTAAAACAATCAAGTTGTTTGCACAGAAAAATACTTTGCACGCCTTCAGTTTTTAAACTGAATGTAAATTGTTAAAGTTCAATAAAATTTAAAATTCACTCCCTTTTCCCAGCCCACACATTTCCAAGAGCTCAGTAGCCACGTGTGGCCAACAGCCACCATATTGGACAGTGCCACTCCACAGTGTGAACACGTGGACACTACGTGAACTGGTGCACATTATTTAAGCTCTCAGAACCTCCTTCCATCATCTGCAAAACAGGCAGTGATAATCGTAGCAATTTTTGTGGATTAAATGACACCAGGGGTGAAAAGTAAATAATACACAGTAAACACTTTACAAATGGCAGCTATAGTTACCATAAGGCGATTTCTTCTCTTTGCAAGGGAGAAGCCCCGGGTTAGAAAGAAAAGAACTGAACTGACATTTATGGAATACCTACCATGTGCCAGCCCTGAACTCCAGATTTGCCATCTCATTGGAACTTCATAACTAGCCTTCAAGGTGGGCGGTGTCACCACCCCCACCTGTCTCACGCCTGGGAACTGCCTCTCCCAGGCTGATGGAAGAAACCTCTGCTCTTCCCTCCCGCCCTTCATCCCACTCTGTCCTCCCTTCCTCTCTCTCCCTCTCTCTCCTTTGCACTCTCCTTCCCCCACCCGCCCTTTCCCTGAAGATCCTGGAGCCACTTCTCCAGTCTGCTTAGACCCTGCCAAAGCCTTGTCTCTGGGATTTTTTTCAACACGGTAGTTTTTTCCCCACAGGGAACAGGTGACAGCAGATGGCTGCACAGACCCACTCTGAAAAGGGGGAGATCCGCCTCCCACGGGCCCCTGCACATCTAGACAGGAGCTTCCTGAGACATAAATAATCAGAGAAACCTAGCAGTGGAACTCCCAGAAAAACCAGCTAATTTCTCCGGCATCCAAGATGTTCTTGCAGAAGGTAGGGACAGAGCTCTATTTTCACCCAAAGATAATGGTGGAGAAAGGGTTTGGATGTTGGAGTCTGAAAGACTGGGTTCAAATCCTGATCCCAGCTGTTAACTTTGTGACCTTGGGGCCAGCCCGGTGGCACACTAGGTAGAGTGCGGGGCTTGGGAGCGTGGCGGCGCTCCCGCCAAGGGTTTGGATCCCATATAGAGACCAGTCCGCTCACTGGTTGAGCGCGGTGCGGGCGCGACACCGAGGGTTGCGATCCCGTTACCAGTCACGAAAAAAGACAAAAAGGAAAAAAAAAAAAAACTTTGTGACCTTGGGCAAGTTGCTTAATCACTCTGAGTCCAGTTTCTTCATCTGTAAAATGAATATAGCAATCTCCTCTTGAGAGGTCACTGTAAGGATTAAATGAGAACATTACTAGCATCATGCCTGGCATACAGTAAGTGTTCAATAAGTGGTAATAATTATCACTGGTCTGTCAACTCCTTGGGGACAAGGACCACAGCTGTAAATGTTTCATTCCCAGATCCACCTACTAAAATCTCCTACCCAGATTTTAGTAAGTTCTGCATAAGTATTACATTATATATATGCATTTATGTATAGATATAAACGTATGTATCTTTTTTAAAATATATATAATAATGCTGAGCCCCTCCAGGACAGTGAAAATTGGTGTGTTGTCCCTAAGTGCCAGAGCCAGGAGAAGGGCAAGGTGAGTGAGGCATTCTCCTTGGGAGCAAATTTTAAGAGGGCACCAGAAAATCCAGTCATTGAGATAAATAATATTTTGAAGCAATATACACAATTCAGCAGTGGCATAAGAATTTTAAAAATCGGGGCCGGCCCGGTGGCACACTCGGTAGAGTGTGGCGCTTGGGAGCGTGGGAGCGCTCCTGCTGAGGGTTCGGATCCCATATACAGACCAGTCCACTCATTGGTTGAGCGCGGTGTGGGCGCGACACCGAGGGTTGCGATCCCGTTACCGGTCCTGAAAAAAAGACAAAAAGGAAAAAATATATATATTTTTTTTAAAAATCAAAATCAATGCAATAATTAATGCAAAATGAATGCAAAAATATACAGGATAAACAAAATATCAACATTTTAAATAAAGACAGGGTCAGTATNAAATCAAAATCAATGCAATAATTAATGCAAAATGAATGCAAAAATATACAGGATAAACAAAATATCAACATTTTAAATAAAGACAGGGTCAGTATTACTAACTTTTCCTTTTGCCTCTGGCTCCATGCGGCACTGCCAGGCATCACGGAAGTGCTTTTCATATACAAACCCATTCAATCCTTATAACAAGGCTGTAAGGTAACTGCTGTAGTGACCCCCACTTTTCAGAGGAAGAAAAGGAGGCCAAGAGAAGTAAGATAACTTGCCCAAGGTCATTCAGCACATAAGTGGCAGATCTGGGTCTTGAACGCGGGCAGTCTGGATTCGGGAACCAGGTTCCTAACCATGACCCTGTGGTTGTATATGATCTAGTTCTGCCCACAGGGTATTATATCATTAGATCATGTGCTCTGACCAAAGCTTTGTTGGCAGAGCAGGACCCTCAACCTTTCATTCAAATCACAGACATCCAGGGGCCCCCGCCAGGCACCAGCCCCTGAGCTGGGCTCTACGGACAAAAATAACTACAAAATAGCACCTTTCCTTATAAGTGCTGGTGTCTCACATCACGAATGCAGGGCCTGTGCCAGCTGCTCTCAGAGATCTGAAGAGGTACGTGGCGAGCCTGGAGGAGGGCATGACGTCAGCTTTAGTCAAGAAGTCACTTGAAATGCAGAGTTTTCCTGCCTCCCCATCCCGTGACAACTGATGCACCTCTGAGAGATGAGTAAGAGGTTGTCAGCTGGAGATGACAAAACAAGCACTGTCCCCATTTGACATCCACTGAAACGCAGCTCAAAGTGATTTTGACCAAAGGCACACAACGTAAGTGGTGACGCCCTCTCAGTGTTTACGTCTGCTTCTTCGTGGGTGACCCAATGATCCTGTCAAGATCCTGAGAGAGCGGCGTGATCAGACGGTTAACATAGTGCTAGCCCCAAGTTCCCAATCTGCACTTTCTGAACTGGCTGACTTTGGGCAAGCCACATAGTCTTTCTGAGACTCAATTTCTTCATTGGTAAAATAGGGATAGGGATGCCAACCCCACAATGGTGGGAATTCAATAAAATAATGTTCATAAAGTACCTAGCACTGTTCCAGAGCGATGGAAAGCACTCGGTAAGTGGTAACTACCACCATTATTTACAAAAATGAGTTGCAGTGTCCACAGCCAGATGTAACCTATAATTTCGAAACAATCCAGCAACTCAGTTCCTCATGAGAAGCGGTGAAATGGCCTGTTGGATGCAACAGAGCAGTTAAGTGCATTGAGAAATTCAAGTGCAAAG
>NW_007727422.1:234547-250016 GCF_000696425.1 Galeopterus variegatus | reverse complement strand
CTCAAAGTGATTTTGACCAAAGGCACACAACGTAAGTGGTGACGCCCTCTCAGTGTTTACGTCTGCTTCTTCGTGGGTGACCCAATGATCCTGTCAAGATCCTGAGAGAGCGGCGTGATCAGAAGGTTAACATAGTCCTAGCCCCAAGTTCCCAATCTGCACTTTCTGAACTGGCTGACTTTGGGCAAGCCACATAGTCTTTCTGAGACTCAATTTCTTCATTGGTAAAATAGGGATAGGGATGCCAACCCCACAATGGTGGGAATTCAATAAAATAATGTTCATAAAGTACCTAGCACTGTTCCAGAGCGATGGAAAGCACTCGGTAAGTGGTAACTACCACCATTATTTACAAAAATGAGTTGCAGTGTCCACAGCCAGATGTAACCTATAATTTCGAAACAATCCAGCAACTCAGTTCCTCATGAGAAGCAGTGAAATGGCCTGTTGGATGCAACAGAGCAGTTAAGTGCATTGAGAAATTCAAGTGCAAAGAGGTCATCACCTGAAAAGTCAGGGGAGCTCATTGATTCTCAACTGAGACTGCACATTAGAATCACCCGTGCCCATCCCCAGGGAGTCTGTCTTCATTGGACTGGAGGGGGCTCAGCATGATTATTTTGTAAAGTTCTCCCAGGGGATCCCATGGGCAGCCGGAGGTGAGACCTGCCCAGAGAGTGGGAGGGAAGAAGTTACTTTGGGGGAGGGGCTCTGGCAGAGGATGGGGCTGGTAATGACCTGGTAACAGATAACAAGGATGTCCACTTGAATTCTTATTCATTTACAACACCTTCATGTTTTATGCATTTTTTATATGAATATTATATATCATGGTCTTAACTTTTCATCATGGAGAATTTATAACATACAGTAAGTTAACAAACCAGTATAATGCATCTTCATGTTACAAGACCCAGTTCCCCAAACCATCGACCACAGCCAGTCCTGCCCTGTCCACACCCCCTGGCTCTACCTCCACCAGCATTTTGAAACACATGCCAGACATGAAATCATTTCATCTGTCAGTATTTCCATGTGTAAAAGGTAAGGGCTCTTTTTTAATAAAACCAGCCTACCATTATCACACCTGAAAAATGAATCATTCCTTAATGTCAGCAAATATCCAATAAATGCTCAAATTTCTAATGTTCTCTTAAATAGACCTTTTTTTTTTTTTTTTTACTTTTTTTCAGGATTTAAATAAGATCTGCACATTGGCAATTGGCTGCTTTGTCTTCTAAGTCTCGTATGTGCAATCTGTTTCAGGGCTTCTCGCACATTAATGTGCACATGAATTTTCTGGGAATCTTGTTAAAATGAAGATTCTAACTGAGCAGCGTCTGAAGCCTGCATTTCTGATTCCCAGTAGATGATGCTGATGCTGCTGGTCCGTGAACCACACCTGAAGTAGTAAAGCTCTATTTCATAATAAAAGAAAATTCAAAAAAAAGGAATGTTGACATTTGGGGCAGTTTCAGCCCATTATAAAATCCTGGGAGCTAAACCACTGCTAGCTGGAAAGAGTCCTCACCCTCCCAAAGAGTGCAGTTGATGATTACACCTGCTGTGGGTATTTAAATGCCAAAGACAACACCTGAACCTCCAGGGTTTGAACCTGACACCCTGGCCACCCAGGAGTTCATCTCAGTGTCTGGCCATCCCCAACCCAGAGGCCACCTCATCAAGATCCTCAGAACCTCTGGCAGTGCATTGATTTGTTCAGTTTCTGGCAGGCGGACAGAAACGCAAGGTGCAGAAATAAGGCAGTTACCTTTTCTCACAGTTATGGGTTTAATTAAAAAGCCCCATGCTGCCAGATTCCAAGTACCCTCCACTGATCTGCGAGACCTATTGATTGCTTCGCTCTCCCCGCAAGACACAGCAGAGAGAAGACTTTATCTTCCTTTAATCAGACCTGTTTCCCTCAGATCCAGCTCTGACAGGGCTGCTGTTCTCCCCATGGGCTTCCACCGCCCAACCCTTAGCCAGCCCCGAACACAGCAGGCGAAGCCAGCATCGGCTGCAGCGAGCTGGGGCCTGTGTCCCCAGGGAACTGCCAGCGTAACAGCAGAGACGTCATCACCATCGTCACTGGGGCCAGCACGGATTGAATATACACCACGTGCCAGGCACTGTGCCAAACACTTCAAATACATTCTCTCATCTTATACATTAATATAACTAACTTGTCTCTGTGTTATTATTCTCTAATTACCTGATCTAATGTTGCCTCACCATGCATTTGTGCTCTTTCATGTCACCTGGCTTATTTTCTTCATAGCCCTTCTTATTGTCTCAAACCATATTGATTTATTTTCCTCCTTGTTCATTGTCTCTGCCCCTGGATAGTAAACTCCATGAAGGCAAGGATTTTGTCTTTCCCATACAGTCCAGAGTCCCCAGCACCTAAAACAGCCCTGAGCACATAGAAAGTTCTCAGTAAATGTGTGCTGAATTTGATCTATTGTATTTGCTCTTCCCAGCACTCCTAGAAGCTCACTAGCCTTGCACACATTTTACTGATGAGGAAACTGAGGCTCAGGGGAGAAAAGCAATTTACCCAAATGTACCCACACAGAAAGCTGTAGAGCAGAGACTGAAACCCAAGAGTAACCCCAGCAAGGGCTCGTAACCTGGGGTCTATTAGCTTGTAATCCACGGTCAATGAAACTGGATGGAGCAAAAAAAATTACCTCTTAATTTTACTAACATCTAACTGGAATGTAGCATTTCCTTCCACTATGAGTGTAGGCAAGAAACTGCAGGAGCATAAGCAGAACACTGCAACCTTGTCACCATTAGGAATCCTAGATATTTTCAGGTCCCGTTACATTTGTTGCAGAGATCTTGGAATATCATTCACACTCCTCACTGCTTTGAAATTAAAATTGTAATAATGTTGCCGACCCACCACCAGATCTTCTTGTGTAGTGTGTTAATAAAGTAGTACAGGTATTGCTCTATGACAATTTGGCTTTGGAACATTTTGATAACTGTGTTTCCATATAACTGGTTGCCTTTGTAACCCTATGCATTTTATACTGAGAAACATTACTCTGAGGAGGGGTCCAACGTGCAGAAAAGATTCAGAACTGGCCACGCTCTGACCACCTGGCTGCAAATAACTCATGGCTCAGACTGAAGGTTGGCATTAAAAGGAACCTTGGGGGGCTGGCCCGGTGGCACACTCAGTAGAGTGCGGCGCTTGGGAGCGTGGCGGCGCTCCCGCCGAGGGTTTGGATCCCATATAGAGACCGGTCCACTCACTGGTTGAGCACGGTGCGGGCGCGACACCAAGGGTTGCGATCCTGTTGCCGGTCGCGGTACGGGCGCGACACCGAGGGTTGTGATCCCGTTACCAGTCACAAAAAAAGACAAAAAGGAAAAAAAAAAAAAGGAACCTTGGGCAAGATGCCAACTCTCCTCCCTTCAAGGGTAGGGACACTGAGGCCCAGCGTGGGTATGTGACATGTAGGACACACTGCAAGGTAGAATCTGGGAATGAACTAGAATCCAGGTTGTCCCTTCCAGCCCGGCACCTTTTCAGCTGTACCATGCTGCCACCTAAAGACACAAAGCATTGCAAGCCCAGAAGTTTATGGGCTGTAGCTGAGTGATGGGCCACTTGGAGGCAGTTTGTGCAGTGGATAAGGGCTCCGGGTCACCAACCTACAGCGACTCGTATTCACTCGTTCAAACAAAACAGTCAATATTCACTTGCATGCTGCTAGTGGAGATGCAAATCAGTTCAGCCACCATGAAAGCCAATTGGGCAGGATTTCATAAAAATGGGGGGGTGTCCCCTTTGGCTCAGTAATTCCACTACCAACATCCCCCGTGTTCACCCCAGAACAGTGAGTCTCAACCCTCGACGCACAGTTGAACCACCTGCGGAGCTTCTAAAAACGCTTACCCCAGACCCTTGAACTAAGAATTTCAGTGGCGGGGAGGGCATTGATGTGATTGTAAAAGCTTCCAGGTGATTCTATGTGCAGCCAAGTAGAGAACAGCTGGCCTCAAGAAACACTCCAGATAGACATAAGGGGGGCTGTACAGTCCACTCAAGTGCTGTTTATAACAGCAAGGCAGTAGACAGAGCATACGTGCCCATTGACACAGAAATAGCTTGAAAAGCCAAAAGGCAACTACTACTATGTAGAGATGCTATACAGGAGTTCAGAGAAATAAACTAGATATGTATCAGCAAGGTTTGGTCTCAGAAACACATTGCTGGGTGAAAAAAACCAAGTTGCAAAATAAGCATATTTAGTATGCTACCTCTTTGAGATTTTAGAACAATACTAAAGATGCACATAGATGTATGTGGAAGTATTTTAAGGTCCTTAAGGATACAGATCATGTTAATAACAGCAACAAGAGGCAGGGATTGGGTGTGGTGGCTAAAGGGACTTTGGATTTGCAGTTTTTTAAAAAAGGAGAACATATTTGTGTTTTAAACAAGCAATTAAAATTGATTCTAAAAATTAATATATTTTTAAAATATTCCAGTGACATCTATGTATTATACTAAGCTCAGGAGAAACAAACCAGAATGGGAGACTTCATGGAAAACACAGTCCAGAGGAGAAGGAAAACAAGGTAAGCAGAGGACAGCATTTTCAGGGCTGGCTGGTTAGCTCAGTTGATTAGACCATGATGCTGATAACACCAAGGTCAAGGGTTCAGATCCTGTGCTGGCCAGCTACCAAAAAAAAAGACAGTGTTTTTAGTTCTGTGATAGGTGAAGAGCTGTGGAAGATCTGCAAAAAAGCTCCTAACTATGCTGGTTAGCAATCAGTGCATAACGAGTCACGCCAACACTCAGCAGCATAAAACAGCATTTTATTATGCTTATGGGTTCTCTGAGTGGGGATGTCCCATGGTGTCTGGGGCTCCAGCTGAGAAGTCAAAAGGGTTGGGGGTGATAAGGCAGCCACCTGGAATCACCTGGAGGCCTCCTTGCTCACTTCTTGTGGCTGATGCTGGCATATCATCTCCATGAAGTCACTCTTCATGGGCTAATTTAGGCTTCCTCACAGCATGGGATGGGGTCCCACGAGGGAGTGTCCCCAGACAGCAAGGTGAACATGTATGGTGACTTTATGTTCTAGCCTCAGGGGTCACATAGCATCACTTCTGCTGTGCTCTTTTGGTGGGAGCAGTCACAAAGCTACACCCAAATTCAAGAGGACAGGACATACGTTCCATGCCTCAATGGGAAGAGTGTCAAGGTCACCTTGTAACAAGAGCACGTGGGATGGGAAATATCGTTGGCAACATCTTTGGAAAATGCAATCTGTCACACTAACCTATCCCTTGTGGGCAAAGGAGGGTGGTGGCAGACAGGGCTTCCCAGGGAAAGTGAGGTCTAGACTAAGACTTAAAGGATGCCTAGGAGTTAGCTTAGAAAAGGGCAAGAAAGGTCATTCCATGCAAAGGAAATAACAAGGTCAAAGTTCAAGAGTGAAAAATGAGGGCACGTGCAGCCTGGCATACTTAGGAAACTGGTCATTCCATTTGACTGGAGGAAGTGGTGAAAGGTGAGGCCAAGAAGTGGGCAGGGCCAGATGGTCGTGGCACCTCTTAAGCCACATTAAAGATTTTGGTCTTGATGTTCAAGGCAATGGGAGCCACTGAAGCATGTGAAGTAAGGGACTATCACCATCATGTGTCCTCTTGGGTGAGGCATGAAGGAAGAGGAATAAAAAAAGGAAGCAGAGACTAAAAGATTTTGGTCTTGATGTTCAAGGCAATGGGAGCCACTGAAGCATGTGAAGTAAGGGACTGTCACCATCATGTGTCCTCTTGGGTGAGGCATGAAGGAAGAGGAATAAAAAAAGGAAGCAGAGACTAGCCACACAGCCACTGTGGTCACCAGGAGAAAGCTGAAGGTAACAGCGGGAATGGAGAGAAGTGGACAGAACTGAGAGATGCTGCGGAAGCAAAGTTGACAGACTTGGTAACAGACTCCAAGTGAGCAGTAAGGAGTCCAAGAAGATGCCCCTTCAACTAGGCACTTCTAGGAGTCCAGCTAGACCCCTGGTGGCCTAATCCCAGGCCTGCATCCCTCCAGATCCTCCAGATCCTCCAGATTTTCTCTGGTCCAGAACCCTCTAGATCCATAAAATTGGAGTTACAGAAGGA
Source organism: Galeopterus variegatus (assembly GCF_000696425.1). NCBI lineage: Eukaryota > Metazoa > Chordata > Mammalia > Dermoptera > Cynocephalidae > Galeopterus > Galeopterus variegatus. The sequence continues at coordinate 243,872 of NW_007727422.1, read as the reverse complement.
GCCTCCTAGCAAAGAAGGTCATCCTGAGATCCAGCATATCTCAGATCAGAATTCAAGTCCAAGTCTCTTGTGCCCCAAAACTCATTATCCTACCATGGCACCCAGTGACAATTAGTGGGAAATTGCATAGACAGCTCCTGACTGGAGGTAATTTCCTTGACATGGAGCATCATGAATCAATTACTCTGAGTAACTCAACTTTAACACCTGGATACTCCACCTTTACAAAGTTACCTCCTTCCTGCCACATGTATTTGTTTCTTTCCAATAAATGAATGGTGAGCTGTTTGTTTTCAGAGAACAGGCTATTTTTATTAGCAATTAAAGAAGCAGGTCTGCTCACCCTGTTAGTGGCGAGTCACAGTTGATTCCCACAGGAATGATAAGTTGTAATTAAGAGCCTCAAACCCCATCCCCACCCCACCCCAGATATTGCTCCCAGACACTGCTCAAGGAGTAGAATGTCCCACCCTGGATCCTGGGGACCCACAAAGCCAGAGCCCCTCAGACATCAGTCATGTCAGTCACGTGGCTTCAGTCCATCACTCCGAGGCATAAACCCTCATCCTTCCTTCAAGAACAAATACTGAGTGCCTGCTCCACGCCAGACCCTGTGCCAGAGTCCCCCGCCCTCATGGAGCTCACATTCATGTGCAAGGAGATACAGGAGAAACAAAAATATACAGTATGAAGATGGTGAGAAGTTCCATGGGAAAAATTTAAGTGAAGAAGCGGGTAGCGATTCCCAGGAGAAGAGAAGGAAGAAGGGTTACTGCAAATGTAAATAGTATCATCAGGGACAGTCCTGTTGAGAAGGTGACTTTTGGTGAAAACCTGAAGGAAGGGAGGGAGAAAGTCATGAGAATGTCAGAGAAGAGCTTTACAGACAGGAGACAGCAAGTGCAAATGTCCTGGGGCATAAGCAGGCCTGGTGTGCTGGAGCCACAGCGAGGGGACAGGTGCAGCTGGGGACAGTGAGGGGGGAGGCAGTGGGAGGTGAGGTCGGAGAGGCCCTGGAGAGCCTGGGGACTTGCGGGCCATTGAGAAACCTTTGGTTTTGACTCTGAGTGAGAACAGAAGGCATTGGAGAGTTTCAAAGATCACTCCAGCTGCTGCGATAATAGTAGTTGTGATGGCCTTTGATGTTGTCATGTTGCGGTTTTGGTTTTCTTTGCTTTTTTTTTTTCAAGTTTAGTCCAATATCTAATCTCTTCCTCTTGTGCCCTGGGGCTCCTCTGGGAGTCCCCCTCATCTCTGCCCCCCATTATGAATAGTTTTGGGGCATGGTGTCTCATCCCCACTGCCATTAGAGAAACCTAAGTGGCCAAGTCTCCCTCTATGCACCCCAGCCCAAAGGTCAGGCAACTGAGCTGGGCCAATAAGCTGCTCTCATGACTGTACATCATGAGCTGGCAACCCCAACGAGGGGCAGAGGAAGTCCTATCCATCTGGTGGCAGTGGGGACTCTTCAGCCTGGACCCCCCAGCCTCCTGTCAGTTCTGTGGATCCCTAGAGTTCCAATACATTCCCATTTGCTCAAGGTAGCTGAGTTTTCTGTTACCTGCAACCAAGAACCATGACTGATGTGATGTTGACAGCCAGACAGGTGCTGACAACAATGTCCAGGTCCAGCTCTCTGGCCCAGACCACTCTGCTGGACTCCAGACCTGTACGTACAACTGCCCACCCCATGTCTTCTCCAGAGGCTAGATCGCTCACGCTCAATGTGCCCGCCACGCTGCTGATCCCGAAATCTTTCCCGTCTCAGCTGATGGCGACCCCATTCTTTCAGAAATCACAGTGTCACCCATGACTTCCCTTCCTCTCTCTCTCCCAGGCCATCTGCTCTCCTTTCAAAATCTATCCAGAATCTGATCACTTCTCATGACCCCAACCGCCACCCCTCTTGCCCAGGCCACTATCGACACTTACCTGGATGACTACAGTAGTCGCTCACCCTGTATTACTGCTTCTGCCCACACTGCATCCTACTCAACCCACAGCCAGAGGGAGCCTGTAAAAACCTGCAGCCCGTCATGCTGCTGTGTGGGTCTGCTGGTGCCAACTTGACTGGGCTATGGGGTGCCCAGATTGGACCCCATGAGGCCTGTGCCCTCGTGAGTGGACTAATCCATTCATGGAGTAGTGGGCTGATGGGTTAATGGATTATCGTGGGTGTAGACTGGTGGCTTTCAGAGGAGAGCACGTGAAAGTGCTCTTGCCGCTCTCGCCAGGTGACACCCTGGTCATCACAGGACTCTGTAGAGAGATCCCACCAAGAAGAAGCCCCTCACCAGATGTGCCCCCTGGACACATCCCAGCCTCCAAAACTGCAAGAAATGAATCTCTTTTCTTTATGCATTACCCAGTCTCAGATATTCTGTGATAAGCAACGGAAAACAGACTAATAACAGGAGACCTGACTTTAGACCAAAACCCACTGCCCCGACTGGCTCTGAGGCCCCAGCTGTCACTTCCAGGCTCTGTGTTTCAGAAGCAGGACATAGTGGCCAAACCATGGCCATGCTTGTCCTTGCCCCAGATTGTGACAACACAGTGACATCCTGACTTGTTCCAAGTGAATTTAAGGCCTTTTTCTGGGGAATGTCACATTTATTCGGTGACTTCCAGGCCCACTCCACATCTTGCTGCTGCTTTTGCAAGTTCTGTATTTGTCTCTGTTCTTAAAAGAAAAACCTGATCTTCTGGTTTTCAGCTTAAAGAGGAATCGCTGGTACTTCCCACCTTCTAACCAAAAGCTGGAGCTTCCTGCGGTCCTGACTGAGCCCCGCTTCCTTTCTCCCACCTTCCCTGCCTGCCCCTTATATGGGCAGATGCGTGCCCAACCAGGGTCCCCGGGTCAGCTCCCCCACCCCCCAGCTTTGAGCCTGTCTCTCAGTCTGGGGTGGCCTCTGCCACCTCCTCACCCCACGGCCTGTGGGAACCAGCACCAGCTCGCAGTCCCACCCGGCAAGCTCCTCTCCCTGGGACGCACACCCTCCAGCCCTCAAACCAACACCATCCTACTTCAAGGCCAGCAACACACCCACTTTCCTTCCTCCTCCCTCCTGCTCCGTCCTCTCCTCCATGGCTAGTAAACGTTCTACCCCAGCTTCTCGCAAGCCCTCTCTCTGGCCTGGGCTCGACTGCGCCGGCACCAATATTGCAGGACATTTGCGATCCTATGCTGACACCCTCAGGGAGTTCTGTGGTACTGCAGAGAGGAGCTCCCGTTTGACTTGGATTCCCAAGGTCTGGTCATGTATCTGCACATTACTGAGGAGAAGCTGCAGAGGCAAAGTTCGTGGTGAACTGGGGGCTGGTTTAGGCTTAGAATCTTCTTTCAAAGGATGAAAACATTGGGCTAATTCAGATGCATAGAGCCCAGAGATGTTAGGTAAGTAAGGCCTGCACATCAGGTAAAGCAGGGGAGGGTGGGGGCGGAGTGAGCGTTCATCTGGGAGTCCGAGTTCACTCCCCTCCCACCCCTGACCCTCTGTGAACTGGAACAAGTCACTTGCCCTCTCATCTCTAGGCCCTGCTTTGTTCCACCGTGACACAGGCCAGACGTCCCCTTAAATCCTACACCAAGTTTTTCCAAATAAGTCACAGCCCTGAGAGTTGTGAATCCAGCGAGGGTTATTACTTAAGAGAAAGAGATTCATCTCTAGGCCCTGCTTTGTTCCACCGTGACACAGGCCAGACGTCCCCTTAAATCCTACACTAAGTTTTTCCAAATAAGTCACAGCCCTGAGAGTTGTGAATCCAGCGAGGGTTATTACTTAAGAGAAAGAGATCTGTAAGAAGGGCTATTAGGAAACTCCCAGAACAAAAGAAGAGCTACCTTTTATTCATAAACAGGCCTTGGAAAGCACAGGAACCAGGATAGCTCAGAAGATGATACCAGGCAGAGGAACCCAGGAACCCTCTCAAGGTGTCCAACCTCCTGTCCCAAAGGTAAGTTCTTGCAGTGGAGAGTCTGACTGGCCCAGCCCGGCTTCTGTGGTCACCTTCACAGTGGGGTCCCATGACTGGCAGGTGTCAGATAGAGGCTGGTGTCCCCAAAGAAATGATGCTGGGCAGCCCAAAGCAACAGCTGTCCCCATTGCACAGGTGAGGAAACTGAGTCTCAGAGGAATTTTGATATGGCTGGTAGATCAGTCAGATTCTTGTAGGTTGCAAGGAAGAGAAACATTGTCAGGTCACTTTATGAGTAACCACCCAACCAGAGGCTGGAACAGCTTCCAGGTACAGTAGTAGTTCAGGTCACCTGGCAGCAGCTCTGGAACTCAGTGGGACCACTGTCAGGTGCCCTTGCTCAGGAGGCCTTCCTAGCTCTGCCTCTGGGTTCCGCTAGGACATGTCTCAACATCTCCAGGACTTGGCCTATTCCTCCACTATCTCCACTCTAATTTTGATCTCATAGTTTTTGCTGACTCACGCTGACTCAACTTTCTGCTGACTCACGATCCCTGTCTATTCATGGCTCCTGCTCACCCAAAGTTTCTGCTGACTCAAGGTTTCTACTTCTTACTTTCCTTCCACCTGTCTCTCTGCTTCTGCCCCCAGAGCTGACTACTAATCCTTTCTCTATGTCTTCTATGCATATTCTCCAAAAGCAAAGATCTGAATTGTTCACTTTGTCCCCAATATCCCTGTTAGGTGGATTTCTCACACTGTCGGCCCTTAGGTTGGGTGTCCACTCCTGTCCAATCAGCTGTGTCCTGTGTCACAAGGTACCAAGTGGGGTCACTAGTGTAAAGAACCCCTCCAAAGTGGCTGCAGGTGGGGCAGTTATGCTGATGGAATGGGTTCCTCTAAACCAAGTTAGAATGTTACAGGACCAGGGTTGAGTCCATGTTCTCTACTTCTAAGTCGTTCCTACCTGAGTATCCGGGCTGCCCTGTCCCACAAGATCAAGGAGTAATAATAACTAACGCTGATTGAACACTATGTGCCATGCACCATTCTAGTCTTACACTGATTATCTCAATTAATGACTAATTACAGTCCCAGGAGGTGGCCTATTTAATTGTGCCCATCTCTCAGAAATGAAAACTCATTTGGAAAAGATAAATAACAAGCTCAAAGTTATACTCCTAGAAAGTGGCAGAAGGAGATCTGAATAGTAAGTCCTTACCTATCAATAATTACTTTAAACATAAATGGATTAAACTCCCTAGTCAACAGACATAGAGTGCCTGAATGGATTAAAAACGAAATCCAACTGTATGCTCTCTGCAAGACTCACTTTCCTTTTTTTTTTTTTGGTGGCCGGTCAGTATGGAGATCCAAACTCTAGACCTTGGTGATATCAGCACCACACTCTAACCAAGTGTTACTTTTTTTAAAAATTGACAAATAAAAATTGTATACATTGCTGATCTACAATGTGATGTTTTGATATATGTATACATTGTGAACTGCTAAATCCATCTAATTAGCATACGCATTACCTTGTATACTTATCTTTTTGTGTGTGTGGTTAGAACACTTAATCTACTCTCTTAGCACTTTTCAAGTATATAATATATTGTTTTTTTTCCATTTTATTAAATTTATCTTTTCTCAATTGATGCATAATAATTGTATATATTCGTGGGGTATATTAAGATATTTGGGTACATGTATACACTGTGCAGTGATCAAATCAGGGTATTTAGCATATCCATCACCTCAAACATTCATCATTTCTTTGTGTTGGGAACATTCAAAATCTTCTCTACTAGCTATTTAAAGTTATACAATAAATTGTTGTTAACTGTCGTCTTCCTACAGTGCTACAGAACTAGATTTTATTCTTCCTATCTAGACACAATTTTGTATCCATGGACCACCTCCTCTCTATTCTCCCTTCCCCCTCCACTTACCAGTCTCTAGTAACCACTATATCCTCTACTTCTATAAGATTAACTTTTTTAGCTTCCACACATGAGTGAGAACATGCAGTATTTCTCTTTCTATGACTGGCTTATTTCATTTTACATAATTTTCTCCAAACTCATCTATGTTGCCACAAATGGCAGGATTTCATTCTTTGTTATGGCTAAGTAGTAGTCCATTGTGTGCATGTATATATACATTTTCCTTATCCAGACATCCATTGATAAACATTAGGTTGATTCCATATTTTGGCTATTATGCATAGAGCTACAATAAACATGGGAGTGCAGGTATCCCTTTGACTTGTTGGTTTCCTTTCCTTTGGATATTTACCCAGTAGTGGGATTGCTGGATCATATGGTAGTTCTTCTGTTTTTTTTTTTTTTTTTTTTTTTGGCTGGCTGGTACAGGGATCAAACCCCTTCCCTTGGTGTTATCACCACCACACTCTAACCAACTGAGCTAACCAGCCCATATCAAATGGTAGTTCTATTTGTAATTTTTGGAGAAACTTATATGGTTTTTCATAATGGCTATACTAATTTACTTTCCTACTAACACTGTATAAGAGTTCCCTTTTCTCCACATCCTCACCAGCATTTGTTATTTTCTGTCTTTTTAATAGTAGCTATTCTAACTAGGGTGAGATATCTCATTGTTGTTTTAATTTGCATTTCCCTGATGATTAGTGATGTTGAACGTTTTTTCATATACCTGTTGGCCATTTGCATTTCTTCTTTTGAGAAGTGTCTGTTCAGGTCATTAGTCCATTTATTAAATGGATTATTTGTAGGGTTTTGTTTTGGTATGGGTTTTTTTGTTTGTTTGTTGGGGTTTTTTGCTATTGAGTTGAGTTCCTTGTGTATTTTGGGTTAATACCTTGTCAGATGAATACTTTGCAAATATTTTCTCTCATTGTGCAGGTTGTCTCTCCACTCTGTTGCTTCCTTTGCTGTACAGAAGCTTTTTAGTTTGATATAATCCCATTTATTGCTTTTGCTTTTGCTGCCTGTGCTTTTGAGGTCTTATTCATAAAATCTTTGCCCAGTCTGATTTCCTGAAGCATTTCCCCTGTGTTTTCTAATACTTTCACAGTTTCATGTCTTATATTTAAGTATTTAATACATTTTGAGTTGGGCTTTTTTATATATATGGAGAGATAGGGGTCTAGTTTCATTCTTCTACATATGAATATCCATTTTCCCAGCACATTTATTGAAGAGACTATCTTTTCCCCAATGTGTGTTCTTGGCACCTTTGTCAAAACTCATTTGGCTGGAAGTACATGAACTTATTTCTGGTTTCTCTATTCTGTTCCATTGGCCTCTGTGTCTATTTTTGTGCCAGTAACATGCTGTTTTGGTTTCTATAGCTTTGTAGTATATTTTGAAGTCAGGGAGTGTGATGCTTCCCACCTTGTTCTTTTTGCTCAGGATTGCTTTGGCTTTTCAGGGTCTTTTTTCGTTCCATATAAATTTTAGGGTTGTTTTTTCTATTTCTGTGAAGCATATCATTGGTAGAGTGATGGAGATTGCATTGAATGTATAGGTCGCTGTGGGTAGTATGATCATTTTAACAATATTGATTCTTCCAATCCATGAATAGGGAATGTCTTTCCCTTTTGTGTGTCTTCTTTCATTTCTTTAATCAGTGTCTTATACTTTTCCTTGTAGAGATCTTTCACCTCCTTGGTTAAAATTTTTTCTAGGTATTTTATTTTTTTTATCACTATTGTAAATGAGATTGCTTTCCTATTTCTTTTCTGCCAGTTCATTGCTGATGTATAGTAATGCTACTAATTGTTGTATGTTGATTTTGTATCCTGCAACTTTACTGAATTTATTCATCAGGTCTAAGAATTTTTTGGTAGAATCTTTAGGTTTTTCACTGTACAAAATCAAATCATCTGCAAACAGGGACAATTTAACTTCCCCCTTTACAATTTGGATGCCCTTGATTTCTTTCTCTGTCCCAATTGCTCTGCCTAGGACTTCCAGCACTATGTAAATAAGAGTGGTCAGGATGGGCATCCTCATTTTCTTCCAGGTTTTAGGGTAAAAGATTCAGCTTTTCCTCATACAGTACGATGTTAGCTGTGGGTTTTTTGTATATGGCCTTTTTTGTGTTGAGATACCTTCCTTCTGGACATAATTTGTTGAGGATTTTTATCATGAAAGGATGTTGAATTTTATCAACACAATATATTGTTATGTAGTCACCTTGATGTATAATAGATTTCTTTTCTTTTCTTTTTTTTTCTTAAAGATGACTGGTAAGGGGATCTTAACCCTTGACTCGGTGCTGTCAGCACCACGCTCTCCCAAGTGAGCAAACCGGCCATCCCTATATAGGGATCTGAACCCATGGTCTTGGTGTTATCAGCACCACCCTCTCCCAAGTGAGTCACAAGCCGGCCCTTATAATAGATTTCTTGAATGACTACTTTGGTCTAACTGAAATTTTGTACCCTTTCACCAATGTCTCCCCAACCCTTCACCACCACCCCCAGCCTCTGGTAACCACCAATCTACTTTTTGCTTCAATGAGTTCAACTTTTTTAGATTCCACATGTAAGTGAGATTGTGCAGTATTTGTCTTTCTGTGTCTGTCTTATGTCACTTACCATAATATCCTCTAGGTCATCCATGTTATTACAAATGACAGGATTTCCTTCTTTTTTATGGCTGAAGAGTATTTCATTGTGTGTATATGCCACATTTTCTTCATTCGTTCATCTGTTGATGAACACTTAGGTTGAATCCATGTCTTGGCTATTGTGAATAATGCTGCAACAAACATGGGAGTGCAGACATTTCTTCAACATACTGATTTTATTTTCTTTGCATACATACCCAGTAGTGGTATTGCTGGAACATATGGTAGTTCTATTTTTAGTTTTTTAAGGAAACTCCACACTGTTTTCCATAATGGTTTACTAATTTACATTCCCACCAACAGTGTACAGGGTTTCCTTTTCTCCACACCCTTCCTAACATCTTTTTGATAGTAGCCATTCTAACAGGTTTGAGGTGACATTTCATTATGTGTAGTTTTGATTTGCATTTCCCTAGTGATTAGTGATGCTGAGCATTTTTTCATATACCCATTGGCCATCTGTCTTCTTTGTAGAAATGTCTATTCAGGTCTTTTGACCATTTTTTAACTTGGGTTATTTGTTTTCCTGCTATTGAGTTGTTTGAGTTCCTTATATATTTTGGATATTAGCCAAATCCATTATGCTATCAGATGTATGGTTTGCAAATATTTTTTCCCATCCCATAGGTTGCCTCTTCACGTGTTCTAGTTAACAGTGGGCCCTGCACACTGTCTGTACTCTTCACATTGTGTCTCCACTGATCACAGGCCCAAGACCTGCTAAAGATGTGGCTTGTGTGACTAAGTCAGATGCTGGTGGATTGAAGAGCAGGGAGTGGGAACAAAT
>NW_007727422.1:231171-233756 GCF_000696425.1 Galeopterus variegatus | reverse complement strand
GACATGAATGTGTGGTCAGTGGCCCACGGGGAAAAGCAACAAAGAAACAAAGAGGGGGGTCTGCTCGCCCATATGATTGGGGAGTATGGGGATTGGGGCAGGATGAGAGAAGACTGGAGCAAATTTTACCTTTCACACAGCATGAAAGTATTTATATTTATTCTAAGTAAATATCTAACAGTTTAACAGATAGTTGCAAAACATGATGTTCCCTGCTCCCCTTTGAAAGTGGCTGATTATACAAGCACATGTGATATTAGAGAGTTGAAGAAAGCCCCCCTTGTATGTCTGGGTTCTGAGACTGATCTAATTACTGTTATGATTTTCTGAACACTTATCCTGTGCCAGACACTGGACTAAGCACTTAGCATGTTGACTCATTTAATCCTCATGATAAGCCCGTGAAGCCGGTACAGAGGTTAAGACCGAAGCCAGGGTTTGAATATGCCTTGTCCACATACTAGCTGTATGACCAAGCAACTTGGCTTCTCTATGCCTCAGCCTCCTCCTCTGTAAAACAGATAAAATGATAGTACCCACCTCAGTAATACTGATATGAAAATTAGATGAGTTATTATATGAACAGTGTCTGGAACACAGTAAGCACAGTACAAGGGTGGCTCCTATCATCATGATCATCAACCCAGACGAGGTAACAAAGCTCAAAGGTAAGAAGGCTAAGCTACTTCCCCAGAGTCCCTGTCTGCTGTCAAGTTCATGGTCAAGCCCCTGCCGTCCCCACACTCCCACTCGCACAGTTGCTAGGTTACATTCTTCAAGCACCGCCCTTTGATGCCTCAGGAAGCGGGAACATCACGTCTTCTCCCTGCTTGGGGAACAATCATGCTGGACACAGAGCTGCATGTGGCTCTTCTCTCTGGGCACCTCCTCACCATCCCGGACACAACCTCCTCACCTGGCACGATGCACTCCTGGCGGCTCTCCCCGGTTTCCTCTTGCCACAATGTATGTTTTCCTAAGAGGATGCAGACATACAATCCCACCCTACCCAGCCCGTGTTGTTTCTGTAACAAGAGGGACCACATCAGGCCTGGCTTCTCAGTGTCTTTCACTACACATGGATACATTCATCTTAAATACACGCCCATCCTCATAGCCACAAAGACCCTTATTGTTAGTGAAGAAAGGAGACAGGAGAAAGATACCTGCCGACTTAAGACTATTTTGGTTTGCTGTTCCTTTATGCCATTCTTCCCATTTTCCCTCACAAAGGGGAAAAAGGAGTTACATTTTGACTGCCGGAAAAAAACTTAACCAACAAAATAGCATTATGGATGCATTCATTTATTCAAAAAAAATATTGCCTGAGGACCTAGTATGTACCAGACACTGTGCCAAGTTCAAAACACCACCTCTGCTGATAGAAACGGACTCTGCCCCCTTTGGAATAACCCTTGAGATACTGCAACAAAAACCCTTGTTATCTGAGAGTTTCTTATCCATGTAATTTGAATTAACATTGAGAGTAATAACTCAACATTTCACTGGCCCAGTGCCCTACTGGTTCCCAGGGGTCTACGTCTTCTTCAAAGCACTCTTTCTTTAATTCTTTGTCTGCGGTCTACTTTAGCTCTGAGCATGTTTAAGACAGTCAATCTAAATTTGTTGTCTAAGGAGCTGGCCAGTTAGCTCAGTTGGTTAAGAACATGGTGCTGGTACCACCAAGGTCCAGGGTTTGATCCCTGTACTGGCCAGCCACCAAAATAAATAAATAAAGTCGTTGTCTAGTAAGTCCAATACCTCGGCTGCCTCAAGGAGTTTCTATTAATTCCTTTTTTTCCCTATGAATGAGCTGTCCTTTCTTGTTTCTTTGCATGCCTTGTGATTTTGTTGTTCTTGTTGAATACTGGACATTTTGAATATATGGCAGCACTGGAAATCAGATTGTCCTCCCTCCTACCTCCCCGGGGTTTGTATTTGTTGCCCGTTGTGGTTTGCTGTTGTTTGCTTGATTAGTACATTGTCTAAACTGTTTTTGTAAAGTCTGTATTCTTTGCCATGGAAGTCTGTGTTCCTTTCGCTTACTGGTCACCTAGGATTTTGACAGCATTACCTAAAATGCCTGGAGTCAACAAAAGAAAGAAAAAAGAAAAAAAAAAGAAGAGAGAGAGAGAGAAAGAAAGAGACAGACAGACAGAAAAAAAGAAAGAAAGAAAGACTATTGCTTGCCCTAGGTGTTGTCCCTTGCTCCAGGCTATTGAGGCCAGTACCTGTGTCTTTAATGCTTTTGTCAAAAGCCACCCCAGCCCTGGAAATGTCCTGGGTGAAAAAATTGGAAGCCTTTTTGGTAATCCTTGAGCGAGTCACCGGACTAGTTGAGACCTACAAACACAATTCTTTGAGAATAAATTCTGTGTTACTCCCTGTAGTGTTAGCAACCAGCACCAGAATTGTGCAGCTGCTGACCTCATGGTCACCCCTGATCTGGAGTATGGGGTATGGTAAGCGGGCAACTGAAAAAACTTCCAACCACCAAGGGAAAACTTAGTGAGGAAATAAACTTCTTCACTAAGCTTTCCCTTGGTGGTTGTAAGACTTTTTTTTTTTTTTTTTTTTTTTTTAAA
>NW_007727422.1:227626-230060 GCF_000696425.1 Galeopterus variegatus | reverse complement strand
CGGGGCCTTGGTGTTATCAGCACCGCACTCTCCCGAGTGAGCCACGGGCCGGCCCTGTAAGGCTTTTCTTACTAGATCCTAGAGTACTTCAAAAGTTGATTCTGACAGTTTTTGCCAGCTCATTAGTTGTTTGGGGGAAGGGATGGAGCCCTGGATTTCCCTCCTCTACCGTTTTTGGTTGCTTAGCACCTTTTAAGCACTCTTCCCATGTTTGGGGGAAATTCCTACATTGGAAGTCTGTAGATCCCAAAGGTGGAGGCAGGAGTTGTTTTCCCAGTTTCCCTTGCAGCCAGTAGTCCCCTTAGGTCCTAGCAAGACTGGCTCTGCCTCTCATGAAAAATAAATTATTAAGAAACACAAAGGTGCTCCTGTGACTCAGGATCTCACATTTAGTACTGGCTCAGCATGACCTAAGCATCCTATTTCATAACTGAACAGTTCAGGCCCCAAAGAATGTTCTCTTCTCTTGCCCTAAAATCTCAAAAGTCAACTGTAACTGGACATCAGGAAGGTTTGTGGGTTGTGACCACTACCAGTGTTGGGGACAGACACTGTTTCAGAGTATAGGGAGGACTTGAGTGTCCAAACACTTAAGCGAAAGAAAAGACAGATTAATTTCTTAGTGAAATTCTTCTCAAGTAGCATGAATGCAATAGATTCTTGCAGAACAAGTATTTCTCAGCAGTGCTGAGAGTCCAGTTTTCTGTTTCTCCTTCATGTTCCAAATTGTGGTTCCAGAAGTACTCATGAGTTAGAGAACACTATGGCCGCTCATTGCAGCTCAGGAACATTTTGCAACTTAAGCCATTTCATATCACTCTCTAATTTGTATAGGTGAAATCTAGACACAAGATGGGTGGCGTGATACCAATTCCTTAGATTAGCAATTAAATTGACAACACTAGAATTGGAAAAAATTATTTAATAAAAATATTTAATGAGATTTCATGAAATTTTCAAAATATTAAATTTAAAAATTCCAGCTTTAATTTCTATTTAAAACTTTTCTGTTCATTATTTATATAATCTACACTTTGCCCTGTAAATTTAATAAATACCTTTGAATATGTTAGAAGGCAACTGACTTTATTGAGAGATTTTAGAAACTTTTATTATAACAACATATTTAGTGGTTTTACAGAAATGAAAAAGAAATTCGCTGGAATAAATGTATAATAATATGAACATCTTTATTTTATTTCTCATCTTAATGCTGTTGGCCCATCAACTGTAGCAGACGTGTAATAGCTGAATTCAATTTTCTTTGCTATTTTGCCAACTTCCAGTCATATAAAGCCAAATTTGTTGTTGTTGTTGTTGTTACGAAAGTTAACTTCTCAAGAAGCATGTATGAACACATTTTACTAAACAGGTTGTTTGTAAAATCACTATTATAAAAATTAATTCCACCTGTAAAAATAAAACAAATAACTTGATCTGTAACTTTTAAATATGTGGACATGGTACAGGGGTCTTCTCTTGTCATGGGTGCTGTTTGCAGTTAGGTGCAAACCTTCGATCCATTAGAGTGGTGGTTCTCAACTGGGGATTATTTTGCCCCCCAAAGGATATTTGGCACTATCTGAAAATATTTTTGGTTGTCTTGACTGGCATCTAGTGAGGGGAGGAAAGGGATACTGCTCAACATCTTAAAATATACAAGTCACTCACCCACAACAAAGAATTATCCAGCTCAAACTGTCAACAGTGCCGAGGTTGAGAAACCCTGCATCAGAGGTTGACATGAAGAAAGGTTCAGTGTGGAACTGATTCTAGTGAGGGCAATGGAGAAACCTCCAGCTTTCAGGAAGAGCCAGGACAAATAACTAAGGAGTATGTTAAGGACATAGCATGGCAGAGGGAGGTGTGGGATCTGGATATAGTTGCAGTGGAGTTCTCCATGGAATGGGCCAGAGGCATAATGGAGACACCATTCCTAGCTGCAAGGCCTCCAAACTAATTCTCTGGCTCTTTCAGAGATTCTGTGAGTTACCTTATATCCTTCAATAAAGTAAACTAGCCAAAGTGGTTCATATTGTTTGCAACTGAGAACACAGACTCATACAAGCAGGTACAACCAATATCCTGGCTCTCACTTGACAGATTGAGCCCTCAAGAAGTCCCAGAGCAGATTAGTGAGAAAGTTGGAAAGATAACTGTGCCAGTTTGCTTGCAAGTGACTAGAATTTAGCTCGAACCACTTTAAGTGAAAAAGCAGAAAGTTACTCCTTACGCAAAGAATACAAATATGGCAAGGGTAGGGGTGCAGCTGCATCTCAGGAACATGAGGACCTGATCCATCTCTTCTGTGCTGCTCGTAGGAAGGAGGTCCTTTGTCATGGCTCCCTGCAAAATGGCTTTTTCCACATAGCAGAAATTATGACGATCAGTAGTCCCCAAGATTACTGATTTCCCCTTTTTTTTTTTTTTTTTT
>NW_007727422.1:186923-226626 GCF_000696425.1 Galeopterus variegatus | reverse complement strand
TCCACTTTTTTTTTTTTTTTTTTTAAAGATGCCCGGCAAGGGGATCTCAACCCTTGGCTTGGTGTTGTCAGCACCACGCTCAGCCAGTGAGCAAACCGGCCATCCCTATATAGGATCCGAACCCGTGGCCTTGGTGTTATCAGCACCGCACTCTACTGAGTGAGCCACGGGCCGGCCTATTTCCACTATTTTAAAGAGATAGACCTCACATCTCCCAGGCTCAAAGTTATCTTCAACCTGGTTTGAGTCAGGTGCCCCACCCTGGGACTGAACATCTGCGTTATAGGATTGGGGTTGGAGGTAAGTATTTAAGAACCATGTGGATGGAGGGGGACAAAGGTGGGTCCCAGGAAAAGCCATGTTGGGAGCACAGGATGTTACAGTCTCCTGACATCCACTCCGAGAAGGCTAATCCTTTTATTATTCCTTTCTTTTTAGTAATTTAATAAGCCCTTACTAAATTTCAGAGGCTGCCCTAAGCACTTCGATCAGTCAGGATAGGCTAAGTTAGCAACAAACCGAAATCTTGGTGGCTTAATACATTCATACAACAAAGGGTATTTTGCTCTTGCCACACACCCATTGCTGGATGGATGTCTGCATTGTCACCCTCACTCCTGAGCCAGGATGAAGGAGCAGCCACTGTCAGGCATAATCGCCTGGCAGAAAGAACAAAGGAGAACTGGAGGTATCATGCCAGCCACTAAAAGCTCCAGCCTGGGAGTAACATGCATCACTTCTGCTCAAAGCTCACTGGTCAGAATTAGTCACAAGGAAAGTGCACTCCTTCAATGTGCCTGGCAGAGGGAGAAACCTGAGTATTTGGTGAACAGCTCTAATTACCACTCCAGCACTTTACATTGTATTCAATCTTCCTAACCACCACAGGAAGTATTACTATTATCCCTATATTAAAGACAGTGAAACACATGGTGCTGATAACACCAAGGTCAAGGGTTCAGATCCCCATACTGGCTAGCCACCAAAAAGCAAAAAAAAAGACAAGGAGAATGCAGGGCAGAACATGATAAGGGCCAGAAAAGGAGTAGGCTGTGGTTTAAAAGCTATTATTTAACATAGTACTTGAAGTTCTAGCCAGCACAACAAAGCAAGAGGAAGCAATAAAGGGCATTCAAATCAGAAAGGAGTAAGTCAAACTATCCCTGCTTGCAGATGACATGATCCTATATGCAGAAAACCCCAAAGACTCCACAAGAAATTGCTAGAACTAATAAATGAATTCAGTATAGTGGCAGGATACAAAATCAACACACAAAAATCAACAGACTTCCTATACACCAACAACAAAATAGTTGAAGAAATCAAGAGAGTAATCTCATTCACAATAGCTACCAAAAAATGAAACACCTATGAGTAAATTTAACCAAGGTGAAAGACCTCTACAATGAAACATTGATGAAAAAAATTGAAGAGGACACAAATAAATGGAATGATATCCCATGTTCATGGGTTAGAAAAATTAACATCAAAATGTCCATATTACCCAAAGCAATCTACACATTCAGCGTAATCCCTATCAAAATACCAATAACATTCTTCATAGAAATAGAAAAAATAATCTTAAAATTTGCATAGAATCACAAAAGATGCCTTATAGCTAAAGCAATCTTGAACAAAAAGAACAAAGTTGGAGGCATCACACTTCTTGACTTTGAAATACTACAAAGCTATAATAACCAAAACAGCATGATACTGACATAAAAATAAATAAACAAATGGAACAGAACAGAGAACCCAGAAACCCACACTTACAGCCAACTGATTTTGACAAAGGAGCCAAGAATATGGAGTGGAGAATGGACAGTCTCTTCAATAAACAATGTTAGGAAAACCAGATATCTACGTGCAGAAGATTGAAACTAGACCTCTCTCTCTCACCTTATACAAAAATCAACTCAGAATGGATTAAAGACCTAAATTTAAGATCCAAAACTGTGAAACTACTAGAAGAAAAAACATAGGGGAAATGCTACATGAAAAGGGAGTGGGCAACATTTTTTTTTTAATGAGACCACAAAGGCATAGGTGACTAAAGCAAAAATACACAAATGGGACTACATCAAACTAAAAAGCTTCTGCACAGCAAGGGACACTACCAACAAAGTGAACAGACAACCTATAGAATGGGAGGAACTGTTTGCAGACTACACATCAGACAAGGGGCTAATATGCAGAATATATAAGCAACTTAAACAAGTCAACAGCAGGAAAACAAATAACTCAATTAAAAGATGGACAAAAGGGCCGGCCCAGTGGCGCACTGCTATAGTGCGCCGCTTGGGAGTGTGGTGGCGCTCCCGCCGAGGGTTCGGATCCCACATACAGACCGGCTGCTCACTGGCTGAGCGAGGTGCGGGAGCAACACCAAGGGTTGCGATCCCGTGGCCGGTCCCGGTCCGGTCCGGGCGCGACACTGAGGGTTGCGATCCGTTGCCGGACACGAAAAAAGACAAAAAGGGAAAAAAAAAAGATGGACAAAGGACCTAAAGAGACATTTCTCAAAGGAAGACGCACATGAAGAAATGTTCAGTATCATTAATCATCAAGGAAATGCAAATCAAAACCACAATGACACATTATCTCACTCCAGTTAGAATGGCTATTACCGGGCCAGCCCGTGGCTCACTCGGGAGAGTGCGGTGCTGATAACACCAAGGCCCTGGGTTCGGATCCCATATAGGGATGGCCGGTTCGCTCACTGGCTGAGCGTGGTGCTGACAACACCAAGACAAGGGTTAAGATCCCCTTACCGGTCATCTTTTTAAAAAAAAAAAAAAGAATGGCTATTACCAACAGGCCAAAAAAAAAAAAAAAAAAGGGGGCTGGCCCGGTGGCGCACTGCTACAGTGCGCCGCTTGGGAGCGCGGCGGCACTCCCGCCGAGGGTTCGGATCCCACATACAGACCGGTTCCCGCTCACTGGCTGAGCAAGGTGCGGCCGCAACACCGAGGGTTGCGATCCCGTTGCCGGTCCCGGTCCGGTACAGGCGCGACACTGAGGGTTGCGATCCGTTGCCAGACACGAAAAAAGACAAAAAGGAAAAAAAAAAAGAATGGCTATTACCAACAGGCCAAAAAATAACAAATGCTGGTAAGGATAGGGAGAAAAAGGAACTCTCTTACACTGCTGGTGGGAGTGTAAATTGGTACAGACACTGTGGAAAACAGTATGGACATTCGTCAGAGAACTAAAAATAGATGTACTTTACAACCCAACTATCCCACTACTGGGTATATACCTAAAGGAAATAAAAATCAATATATCAGAAAGACACGTGCACTCCCATGTTCACTGCAGCACTATTCACAATAGCCAAAACATAGAATCAACCTAAACATCCAACAATGGAATACTACTCAGCGATTTAAAAAACCAAAAACAAAAAACATGATATCCTAGCATTTGCAGCAACATGGGTGGAACTGGAAACCATCATGTTAAGTCAGTCAGGCACAAAAAGACAAATACCACATGATATCACTCATATGTAGGATCTAAAAAAAAGAAAAGTGGTTCTCACAGAAATGAGTAGAATGGTTACAGAGGGCAGTGGGGAGGAGGAAAAGTGGTGAACTACGCTATCTACCCTAAGTGAATCATTGTGCAGTATATTCACGTGTTGAAACAATACACTGTACCCCATAAATATGTAAATGTTGAAATATTTCGAATAAAAGAATAGTTATAAAACAACTTTTAAAAGGCATTTAAATCCTGACTTTACCATTTCCTAGCATCTTGAACAAATGGCTTCCCAGCTCTATGCCTCACTTTTCATCTGAAAAATTGGAGCTGATAACAGTACTAATGGTATAGAATTAAGATTAAATGAGATAATATAAATAAGAGCTAGCCAGTTAGCTCACTTGGTTAGAGCGTGATGTTGAGAAAACCAAGGTCAAGCTCTTGGATCCCTGCACCAGCCAGCCAACAATACAAATCAAATATTTAACACTGTTCACTTCATGCCTAGCATATAGTAAACTTTTAACAAGGACTAGAAACTATTAATTTTATCAGGGCATTCATCTTTTTAGGAGAGAGAAGGTAAAATATAACAACACATGTTCCTTTTGGAAGATTTGTGGAGGAAACAACATTGAAACTTGGCTGTTGGGAACATCTTTAGGGGAGAGAGAAAGGCCCTCCAAGTGGGGTAAACCATAAAGGCTGAGGTGGAGCATGTATGAGGTTAAGATTAGCAAATCTGTACCAGAAAAGTGGATTAGACTGAAAAGCCACGTGAGATTCAGAGTTTAGGTCTCCCAGGCAAGGAGCTGAAAGCAAACTTCCTAGCCTGGGGTGAAGTCTCTCAGATGTCGGTAGGGACCAAGCAAGATTCAACTCTGCCTTGCCTAGAGCACTGAGTGTTCTTCTACAAGGCACTCCTCCTACCCTGAGGAATGTGGCCTCCTCATGAAGACATTTAGCATGCACTGGGATTGACATGTTGCTAAAATGTGAATGGAGGAGGTCCTTGGCAGTGATTCTCTGGTCTTCTGAATTACAAATTTCTTTCAACCTCTAATCAAAGGGTCTATGGAAGGTCTCTCCAGAAAAATGTGTGGGTATGTTAAGTTTTGCATGTTTTTTCAAAAAGTGTTGGATCCGGCACCTATCTGTGGATCCTAGGCTGAGAACCAGGGACTAGGAACCATTTAATAACACTCAAAAGTATTAATACTTATACTACAGTGTCCTGGTGGGCCTGATACAGACGCTGACACGGCTCTCCCCACCCCTTGGTCTCTGCCTATCAGGAGCTGCACACTGGGAGGGTAGGCTAGGCTCACTGCACAAAATACAACCTGAGCCAACTCATCCTGCCAGAAGGAACCTGAACTATCTCCAGGCCCAACCAGCCCCAGGTCACGTTAAACCTACTTACAGGGTCTCATAATTGTGGGCTAAGGCCATCTACTTCCTTGCTAACAAAGAACATGTGTTTAACCCAACTGCCAGTCACCCACTTTTTCCCTACCCAGATTTTTTCCCCACTCCAGACCACTTCAAAGGATACAGGATCCCAACAAAATGGTGACAGCAAATGGAGCCATTTTCATGTCCTATTATACTATTTGAAGTCAGTGCCCAGAAATAAGCAGATAATTCAATCAACGAGGACTTATTGAGGTACCACTCTGTACAGGGCACCAGACAGAACAGTAAACAAACATGGCCCCTGCTGTCCTACAGCTTTCAACCTTGGAAGATTCTTCTGGACTCTCACTTTACCTCTGTGCCTGACAAATACAACTTGTACTTTACACCTTGTTTTTCCTTCAAGGTAGGTTTTGTACAGATGAGGAAATTGAGGCTATTAGGTGGAAGAGCAGATCTCAATTCATCTGTTGGATCCCCCCAACCCATGTTTTTAATTACTCACAGCCTCCCAAACATCACAGGAACCCAGACATGCCTCTCAACCCACTTCCTTCTTGCAAACGGGGCCCTTACTTGCCACATCTCCAGGGCCAGTCTTTGGCATTCCTAGCTATTTCCCACCTCTGCCAGGAGCAGGCCCTCCTTTCAGGCAGTTATTAAGTTACTGAATGAGGGCCATGCCCCAGGCATGAGGTGGGTTCTCTTCTTACACATCAGTGACTAGCCAAGGACTGGGTAACAGGCCCAAGCACCAAGTTTTGGCCCTGAGTACAGGTCAGCACACTATTTCCTCAGTGTGCTCACCTGGAGTAAAGGTGAAAACACCCTGCCACTTCAGCTGGCATCTTTTAGTGGCATAAGACCCTCTTAAAACAATTCCTAGCAAGTGCTTGTTATAATGGTCAGTGAT
The DNA here is from genome assembly GCF_000696425.1 of Galeopterus variegatus. Lineage (NCBI taxonomy): Eukaryota > Metazoa > Chordata > Mammalia > Dermoptera > Cynocephalidae > Galeopterus > Galeopterus variegatus. The sequence goes on along the minus strand of NW_007727422.1, from coordinate 220,811 downwards.
ACAAACAGCTGGATCTAAAAAGCCAACCTACAGAATGATCACAGGCAGGCAAAATAAACACTAAAAACTAATAAAAAATACTAAAATATAACTAAAATGTTATGTGTCAAATAGCTAGTTGGCTAGTTTTGGTGGAAGAGCAGGGGTGACTTTTTTCTTATCCATGTTACTTTTAGAAATATTCCTCTTTTACAAAACAGACTATCCCCCCCCACCCCCCGGGGCTCTTCTCCATAAGGAAGCAATCACATAGTAGTTTCCCAACCCTGATTCAACCATACAGAGCCAGACACACCACCCTCTGGTGAGCCATGGGGGTCATGGTGTGATATCACAAGACTGTTTTGTTCACTTCAGGGAAACAGCATTTATCGATCAATACAACTGCTGTCCACGGCTACAGATGCTCTTGTTACACTGCTCAAAGGCTCCAAACGACTGAGTGGAAGCACCACAGTCCACTGAGGCATTTTATTTGTACATATGGATTACAATCCTAGAAAAAGAATCCCAGGATTTTCCCTCCTGTGTGTTTTCGTCTTGCTTCTTCATGGTCCATGATGCCAGCCGAGGTTGTCAGTACAATGAAACTATGGAGTGGGAAAAAAAATGCTGGTGAGTTTAATAGTTCAACAAAGACCTGCTTTCTGGTGCTGTGGTTGAGCACACCTTCCTATAAGGCACACAGGGACTAATACTGCCGACATGACATCTAGGCCGGCAGTAGCAGCATGACTCCTCAAACCAAAAGACCCAATCCAGAGACCCCAGCTACACACACCCACACAGTCCTGACCTCCAGTAACACTGGGAAAAAATTAAGTTTAATTGAAAACAAAGGCTGGGAACTCCTTTAACTTCAAAATGTTACTTTTTGCTGTCAGGTAAGGAGACATGGAGTTTAAAGCATAAACTTCAGCATAAACTGTTTCTGCACTTACTATATGCATGGTAAGAACTAAGCTACTATACAGAGACATTAATGTGTACAATGTCTGATGACCTCATTGCTTACTATGAGGATCAAGGTAGCACATGTAAATGTGAGGCATTAAAATTAGTATTGTAATTACAAACAGAAATGATTCTCACAAAAGAACAGTACCTGTAATACAGTAACCATGAAGTGAGAGTATACTCAACTGTGTCACCAGACACATAACTGAAGGGGCTTAAGTTCTTAACCATGATAAGACATTATCTGATTAGATAATGTCAGATCCTAAAATGCTTTGCCAGAATTAAATCAGGTGAAGAAGGGCCAGCCCGTGGCTCACTTGGGTGAGTGTGGTACTGATAACACCAAGGCCACAGGTTCAGATCCCTATATAGGGATGGCTGGTTAGCTCAATTGGGAGAGCGTGGTGCTGACAACACCAAGTCAAGGGTTAAGATCCCCCTACTGGTCATCTTTAAAAAAAAAAAAAAAAAAAATCAGGTGAAGAAATCAAAGTTATGATTTGCCCAAGGTCTCATAGCTTTAAAAGTAGGAAAACAAGGATTTGAACTCAGGCTCTTTACAAGGATGAAGATTTTCAAGCTGAGTTTTCCCAAAGGTGTAGTGTTCAAAAATGATTCCAGCCATACGAGTATGGGATCACATGGAACACATATAGTATGAATGATATGCAGTGAGCCAAACAACAGACATGAAAGTGGACACAATTCTGCTGTTCTCTCAGTTAGAACCTCAAGCCCCACATGGGAAATGTAGCAAACATCTGACTAATTCTTAAGTCAAGCTGGCTGGGAATAGACAATTACTAGTGCTCTTTTAAAAAAACAAAAACACCTCAGTTCAAATCAAATTGCACCACAGCAACTCTCAGCATTAACTTCTTTTAATTGAGGAAACCAACTCACCCAAACTGACGTGATGGGAGCAGATTATTCTGCCATTTTTCTAGATCTTTGAGTTGTACATCAAATCTGGGGCTGATCACTCCACACTGTAAAAGAATAAAAAAACCGTTCACCCTTTACCAACGGAAAAACTGAATAACCCAAGATGTCATTCAGAACTCCTGAATAGTCATACAAACCAAACAACCCCATATTTAATGGGTACCTATTCTGTGCACAATCTTTGATATAAATGCCATTCAAAAAATATAGCAAAGTAAGACTATGTCTACCACCTAGGAGGCTAACCACCTGCCTAGGAAAAAAACCAAAGACATAAAAGTCAATGAAAGAGGCGGAATACAAGACAACACATGGCAGTGTCTGGTCACCAGTGTGCATCCCTGTAGGCTGGAAAGCTGTGTCATAACAAATGACCAGATTTAAAAGAGCTCAGAGACCAAGGCTGAAATGAATCTGTAGGGTCTCAAGTCCTTAACCCTATAAACTAAAAAATACAAAGGGTCTAAAAATTTAAGAATATCTAAGGAACAAGTCCCACTGGCAACGAATTAGTATCTATGAACTGCTGCTCTCCACACCAATGAGGTACCAACAACGCATTTCTGAGGGACAGTGTCCTACGACCCCAAGCAAATTTTTCAAAACTAACCTGGCAGAATGATGGAAAGAAAGGACAGAGAGTTCTTACAACTATCCCAGCTCTTTGCTACTGGGACATAAAAACAACCATCCTTTAAAGTGAGAGCTCTCTAAGAGCACTCTCATTATATGTAAATCCTAAAACACAACAATTGTTCAAACAACATCCACTAACTTAAGACTCCTTGCTCACAAAATCTGCTCTACAAATCACCAACAGTACACTTAAAAACATATAGCAGAAAGGCTCCCACTACATGTATAAGACCGTGTAAATAACATTGAAAATCAGTACTCTCAAAGTAAAAACTCCAGAAAGCAAAGATAGCAAAAAAACAGCTGTGTGTGTACATTTACACATGACCATCATTAAAATGATCTCAAGATGCTTAAATGTAAACTAAAGGAGTGACTGTGAGATTAGAACTTACTGAAAAGACCAATTGCCCTATGCCAGGAAGCCAGATCCACCATTATCCTACCAGCTATGCCGTCACTTAACTAATACAGTCAAGGACAATCCCACACCAGATGGAAGGAATACAAGGATAGGAATAAGGGAAAACCAGTTCTCCAAGTGAGCTACATTGAAAGACCTTCTTTCCAAAGTCTCCATTACATGCTGCACCCAGGTCTTTATTAATTCCTGCAGCAAGAACACACATTCAGCTAGAATTAAATCAGCATACCCTCTCCAACCAAGAGGAATCTTAAGAGGATGTGATCGAGGCCAGAATTCTAATGAATCTATAGTCTTTATTTTTTGATGGCAGGCAGGTGTGGACAGCTGAATCTTTGACCCAGGTGTTGTAACACCACACACTAACCAACTGAGCTAACTGGCCAACCCTGAATCTAGTCTTTAAAGACTATGTTACTTCCCAACTCTATTACCACATTTTCACAGTAAGGGCAGGTCCATCTCTTGCATGAGGGCTTCAGAGACACTATCTTATAAAGGAGGAAACTGAAACTCAGAGAAACTAAAAACAAACTGAAATTTGTTTCACCCAAAGTCAGTTGAGTTGCAAGGCCTGGATTTCAACTGTTACTTAGGTTAGTAGCTAGGGTACCACAGAACAAGGGTGCCACAGGTAAGATCCATTTGGGAAATACTCTGTTAAGTTTACTTCTCGAGCTATTACGTTCAAGCTTGAACAGTGAATGTTCAAAAGAATATGGTACACGGTACTTCTCAAACTTCAAGGTTTTTTTTGTTTTCTTTGTTTTTAAATCAACTCATTCTTCTGCAGGATAGTTTAAGAAGTGCTAAACTATATTCTGGCACCTATTACTAACTAGCTGGGAGACCTTGAGCATGACCTGAAACTGAGTTTACTAAGACCTAAAAATGGGGATGGGAAAAACAGACATCCCCCTTCCACTTCAAAAACACATTGTGAGGGTCAGAGTAACAAAGAACAGTAAATCTACTGTTGGGATTGAGTTCTAATGGCTACAACTAGAACAAAACACGACAGGCTCAAAATTACCCCTGCAAGTTCTTCAAATCTTTCACAAAGGCTTCAGATCCCATAGTTTTTACTCAACACTAATTATCTCTATCCACACATGAAGCAAGTTCACTAAATAGGGAAGCAACTTTGTAAAATAGAAACTGTTTGACCAGGAAGTAGCCTTACCAGACCAGCCCTGTAACTAACCATGCCTTAAGGCAACTCACTTTCTGAGTTTTTCCTCCATCTGTGTTATACTAGAAGAGCTCAGACTCCTCACAAATCTGAAAGCTACAAACCTGAACAGAGAACAGAATAACAACTCAGAAACCTTAACTAGCTTGTAGACACCTGCTCCCAAAACACATGCAATCAGTTAAACCACAAAGTCAAATGGATCAAACAGATATACTTGGTTATGTTGCTGACAAGTCAAACAGCATAAATCTCAAAGACACATGTACAGCATACACCAGCAAAAAGAGTAAGAGTATTTAGAGAACTCCATTTACTCAAAGATATAAAGATTCTGTTCAAAAAACCCAGCACATCACCAAGAGTGGAAAAACAAGTTATTTATCAGAAGCTTAGAGACCTTGAGCCACCCAAGTTCAAGCCAGTAAGGTAGGTGGTGTTAACATCCAAGATCCAAATACCAGTACCACCAGTGTTAGTTTCACCCCGTCTCCCTTCAGATAGCTCATACCCCAAACTCTAGGTCAATTGACATAATTCTACAGGCAACAACCCTGGAGAACAAATGAATTTAATAAATGTGATATAAAAGAAATGAATGATTTTAACCAACTCCTAAACTTTTTAAGTAACTAGTTAAATCAAGTATGGCACCATTATTTAGTATTTACAAATACTACTAATAATAAAATTTAATAATAAACATATTAACACCATGTTAGAGAATTCTTAAGGCTTTTAAATGTGGAAAACAAACAACTCTTACCTTGTTTAACCTGCCTGTGAGGTTCACAACAATTTTCCCAGCTCTGTGATCATCAATGATTTCAAATTCGCCAATGTAACCTACAGAACATAACAGACTGTATTAAATGATCACCACCAACCTGAGACCTAAATCTTTACGCTCCTGTAGTGTTCTTCCTTTTGCCTACTAGATTCTTCTTCCTCACATCATCTCAGTGCCTGTTTCTCCAAGCAGTTTGAGGAAAGAAAGTTACTCGGTACCAGAACTAATTTTTACAACCTAGTAATATATAAAATTGTGGGGAAACACCCCAAATAACCCACCATGCAATTCTAAAAGTGATCTTTTCCCCTTGCCCTTTCGTAGCTTCCCACTCCCAAAAGCTAGTTCATGCCAAAGACATGCAACAACCCTTCCTCTCCATCCCAAGGAGCAGTTAGAAAAGCTCAGAAACCCTTTCAAAGACTTGTGTCATTTAGCTCCCTAGCAAGTCAACACTCAGAAACAAAAGCTTCCTCCTTTTTCCAACTCCTCCCCTTCTCAGTGACTTCAGCTGTTTCATCTGTACAGACTACACACCCTCCTCCACAGCTCACAAGTCAATTCCATTAGTTCCCAGGTAAGACCGACACTTTTCTCCCCCCTAATTAATTTCTACAGAACCAATTCCTTAAACAGTCTGACATCAACACATAAAACAACACTTACCATGCTTCATCATCACTGTTAGAAACCGGACAATGACTTTGGAGCACGGCCTAATAAGAACCTGGCGTTTGCCTCTCTTTTCGGCATTGTTGATGCTCTTGAGAGCATCAGCCAGGACATTCATGCGCACCATTATGGCTGTTCAGGGAAGACAAAACAGATTTTACTGGCATTGCCAACATCAATAGACACCCAATCCCTCCACTGCGAAAGCATCCTTTTCTTTCCACTCTCACCATAAGTTTTCTTAAGTCTGAGCAGGCTGGTTCCCCAGTATTCCCAGCACCCAGGAAAATTCTTGGTTGCTATTTACTACGGTTGTCGAAAACATGTAGTCGGGTGTCAGCCTACAGATTTTCAACCTCATTTATTCATTAACCACACTCTTCTACGATTCGTGCAACACACTAAAGGCTGGAGGTAATAAGACGCGGGACAAAATCCATCTGACACCACAAGAACACCTCAGAATTGAAAACTGTCAGCTACCAAAAACAAAGTATCAGGTATAGTCGCACAGTTATACAGAAAGGAAGCTGAGAATCACCAGTAATGTCTTCCGAATTTCTGAAAGTCAGCAGAATCTGCACTATTAACACTGTCCTTTAATCAACTCACTTTCAGCCCTGTCCTAACATCCAAAAGTTGCTATTTAACTCTCACCTAACATGAGCACACCTATAAAAGACTTGTCTTTGTGCCATCTAACACTGTGTCCAACAGCAAGCGTAACACGGTGGCAAATAGACACATTCATTTTACATGTCACCAGGCACCGGGCTGGGCTCCTTCCGAACTGCACGACACACTAGTAAAGTTCTGAACACTCCTAAGGATGGAGTACAAAGTGCCAACAGGAGAGATCCAGCCCGCTTAAGTTCAACAAAGTGTTTGAGGAGAACCTCCGGAGCCCAGAAGATTCAAGTTAGTTCCCAGCAAACTGCCCACCCCGGCGAGAAGCGGTTTTCCCTGCCGGGTGGCCTCAGCCACTCAAACTCCCAGAGCGGCCGCAGCAATGGGAAACTGCACGGCCCACCCCAGCCACCGTCCCCGATGCTCCCGCCGTCCAGTGCCCAGGCGCTGCCTCGGCCGCAAAGGGCAGGTCCAGGCGCCGCGCACCCAGCCAGGGCTACCGCCTCCCCGAGCGGTCGACAGCTCCTGCTCCCACCAACGCTGCGGCCTGCACCCCACGGGCCGGCGTTCCCAGGGGGCAGAGCGTGCGGAGCTCGGGCATGGCTCGCCTCTACGCCAGCCCCGGACTCCCGCAAGGCTAGGATCCCCGAACCAGGAAGGTCTCGGCGTCCTCGGAGAACACCGTAGCTGAGCCTCAGATTGCTGGATGGCGCCGATAGCCGACAGATGATGTTGGAGCTCTAAGAAAGAGACACTCACCGGCAGAGAAAGATGGCGGAAAGAGGACGGGAGGAGCGAGCGCACGGAGTTATGGGAAACTCGAGCCATCGCGAGACTTTTAAAGGCGCGCCAAGAAAACCAACTGCCTAATGGAGGGAGTTGGACAAAGGGGCGGAGCCTCCTCAGGGATTGGCAGTTGAGAGTCGATGGAATCGACCTCCTCAGGTGCGGCCAGGAGGAGGGGATAGAGGTAAGGCATTATTAATTGGAGGTTCGACTACCTTTTAGCACTTAATCTGTAAAAATAAAAAAAACCGACAAGGGCCTAGATATCTGCTAATTTTTATTGCAATAATAGTTCGCCGTTCAGAATACGTTTTGGTACTTGAGTAGTTATAGTATTTCTGGAGGGACCCACAAGAAGTTGGTCATTGCCTCTGGGGAGGGCGTCAGGAGCTGGGATGGAACTTGCTTTTCTCCCTGCACGTTTTTGGTTGTTTTTTGTTGTGTTGTGTTTTGTTTTGAAACGTGTGTATATATTACTATTTCAAAGCAATCAAAAAAAAATTTTTTTTAAATCGATGGTTTCTTTTTGACTGCCCCTAAATCTTAGAAATTATTTATTTGGGCTCCAGACATTTTTTTCGAGTTCTGGAATCCAGAGTTGGAAGAAAGCCACCAGTGTTTCGAAATATATACGAGATTCGGAACCACTGGCTTTTTTTTCCCCCCAAAGGAAACAGATTTAATATAAAGATTCAAGATTCACATCATGATAATGATAAAATTTACTAACTATCCCTCTCTTCATTAGATTCAGCTTTTGCATTTTCTCTATTATTATCTTTGCCATCTTTTCCCCTGTGTTTTTCTATTACTTTTCCCACCTATGGTTACACTGACAGATCCCCTCTCCCCGATATAGAAAGTTTACTCTTACACAGGCTAGGATGGGAACCACTGGCTTTTAAGCGATCTTCCAGGGCTGGCTGGTTAGCTCAGTTGGTCAGAGCGCTGTGTTGTAACACCAAGGTCAAGGGTTCGGATCCCCTTACCCGCCAGCTTCCCACCCCCCAAAAAAAGAACTCCTCTGCACCCGGACAAGAACCAATTTGGGCTATGTAAACTGGGGGTAACAATAAAAAGATAATATCTGCCCCTTATAGGTTATTACGAGGGTCAGAAGAGATTGTGGCGGCAACCGGATTACACACCCTCTGTAGTTTGGCAATGGAAAGAGCCTGGACTTGTGGGCAGGCTTGGGGCCCCGGGGTCTGGTCACTTGGGAGGGAGTGCTGGCCCCGCCCTTTTTGGATATGAATGTCCTGAGGCGAGTTACCTGACCTGTAAAATACCTGCAGTAGCCACCTTCACTCTTCCCTTTCCACTCCTGTGTCTTTCCCACATAGTAGCCAGAATTACCTTTTTATTTTTATTTATTTATTTTTGGTGGCTGGCCGGTACGGGATCTAACCCTGGATCTTGGTGTTAGACCCCGGCTCTAATCAACTGAGCAAACCGGCCAGCCCCCGAGAATTACCTTTTTAAAACGTAAGTCAGATCATGCACCCTCCAAGAGCTCCCATTACCCTCAGTAAAAACCCAAATTCCTTACAAAAGCTTACAAGGTCCTACCTGATGTCATCCCTGCCTCCCTGCACAGGGACACCAGACCTGACACCCCCGCTGCTTTTCTTCAAACACTGGCTTGCTTTTCTTCAAACACTCCAAGCATGCCCCACCTCAGGGCCTTTGCATTTGCTTTTCCCTCTGATTTGAGTATTCCTCCCCCAGTTAGACAGAAGGCTCAGTCACTGGCTTTCCTCAGCTCTCTGTTCAGCCACACCCACCCACCCACATAGCCTTCTCCTCATTCCCCCCAGCTCTGCCTGATTTTCCTCCATAGCACTTGCCACCTGAAGTAGTGGAAGTGTATTTATTATCTGTGTCCTGGCCCTGGACCACTAAGTTTCCGGCAAGCAGGCATTTGATCAGATCTGTTCATCACAGTACCCACAGCTTCTAGATAAGTATTTGGCACATAGAAGGCCCTCAATATATATTTGGTGAATAAATGAATGGGCAAATCAGTTTTCCCATCTGTAAAATGGGGATGATACTGCCAACCACGGGAAGTTGCTGTGAGGATAAAATGAGAATCTGTATAAATGAAATTAACACAAAACCTGGCAGAGTGCTCAATGTTAGTTACAGACCCAGACTTAAGATTTTTCAATGTTACTTGTGTGTACTGAGACATAAGTAACCCCCATCATAAGTCTAGGAGCATCTGTCTCAGACTATCACACCCACCTCCACTTCTCAAATCACAGGTGAACCTTCAGGAAAGCAAAGCTCCCAATTTAAACATCTCAGGGAAACAGCACTTCCTAGTTGTCATTTACATTACAAAAGGATTATTTTAATAATTCTCTTGAAGAACTGGCTCCCTGTACACTTACAGCATGTTCTGTTTACTAAAAATGTGGAGTTCACCTTAACTGACGGCCTTAGCAACAGTGGGGAGTTAAGTGAAAAAAATTACTTACTCTCAAGAGCCTTACTGTAAATAGAAAAATAAATCCACTGTGTCTTTATACACTGCATTCATTCATTCATTCATTCATTCATTCAACAAACATCTAACTAGTGCCTACCATGTGTCCGGTGTTGCACCAAGTACTGAAGAGAGAAAACTATCATTTTCTGCCCCTAAGAGGTTCAGTTCCCAGTAGGGGAGACAGACTCTAAACAACAGTAAAGGACAATGCGCCATATAAGATGGCAATATAAAGTGCTGTGGGAATATAAAGGTGGCCTGGGAAGCCACTAAAGCTTTCGCAGAGAAGTGCCATTTGATGTGTCACGAAGTGTACTGATAACTACCAGTTCATGACTGCCACTAAGTGCTTCCTATAGATCAACTCATTGAATCCTCACAACAAATGCTGTGAGATTTGTGCTATTTTCCCCATTTCACAAGAAAACTAAGTTCAATCTTAAATTTTTGCCCTAACTTAAAAAGTTAAAGCAAGGGCCGGCCCATGGCTCACTTGGGTGACAACACCAAGGCCACGGTTCAGATCCCTATATATAGGGATGGCTGGTTCACTCACTTGGGAGAGTGTGGTGCTGACAACACCAAGTCAAAGGTTAAGATCCCTTTACTGGTCATCTTTAAAAAAAAAAAAAAAAGTTAAAGCAAAAAAAAATGGTTACTTGTCCATGACACTAGTTACATTACTTGGTGGAGATTTTGATCATGTCTACCTGATCCCAAAACATTAGAAGGGCATGTGTGGCAATAGGTATTCTAGGCTTCTAACAAGCGCCCTCTTAACATTAGTTAAGAGCTCAAAGAGCATGGAATTGTATAGAGATGGACAGAAATTTCAGGATGGCTGGGTTGCAATGGGGAAGTAGGGTAGAGTGGAAGTAGAATAGGCCATTTATACAAATTGCCTTACAAGTTTGTAATTGTGTTGGAGGCAAAATGGAACCTGCTGAGAGGTCTTCCAACAAGATCAATCATAATCTGAGTTGTTGAAGCAATGGTAACATATGGAAGATGAACTGCTGGTATTGAATCATCTCTTAAAAAAACTCCCAAATCCTTTCACCTTTCTTGGCACAAATCATTTCAAATGGTCTTCTTCCTTGTGAACTCTGGGATAACAGGATCTCCACTGGAGGCAGGACCAGGGCAAGTGTTGAAAAGGGACTTCTGCTGTGGCCAGAGCTGGCACAGGAGCAGCACTGCAGGAGTCCAGCTTTAAAGGAGCTGAACTGGCCTGGGAAGGAAGCCAGCCAGGTGAGACTGACCTGAGCAGTAATCACAGCTTCATGGTGAAAGATCAGCATTTCAAAACATCAGGCAATGATGGGGAGGCCCGTGGTGACCCTGGGTTGAGACTTCCCTGTCTAGATATCACCAAACCCCCAGGAATCTCCAAAGAAGGATCCATTCTCTTTGGAGTGAGGAATTTAGGATTTATTTATTTATTTTTATTTTTATTTTTTTTAAAAGATGACCGGTAAGGGGATCTTAACCCTTGACTTGGTGTTGTCAGCACCACGCTCAGCCAGTGAGCAAACCGGCCATCCCTATATGGGATCCGAACCCAGGGCCTTGGTGTTATCAGCACCACACTCTCCTGAGTGAGCCACGGGCTGGCCCGGAACTTAGGATTTAATTTGCTATCAAATCTGTTCCCAGGACCCACCAAGTGTAGACAGTGAAACTCAAAGATAAAAAATCCATTTTGATGGGCCGGCCCGGTGGCGCACTCGGTAGAGTGCGGCGCTTGGGAGCGCGGCGGCACTCCCGCCGAGGGTTCGGATCCCATATAGGGACCAGTCCGCTCACTGGTTGAGCGTGGTGTGGGCGCAACACCGAGGGTTGCGATCCCGTTGCCGGTCGCGGTACGGGCGCGACAATGAGGGTTGCGATCCCGTTACCGGTCACGAAAAAAAAACAAAAAGGAAAAAAAAAAAATCCATTTTGAGCTCTAATTTTAAAGCACTTAAGGTGCAGATGAAAGTCACCCAACAATTATTTACTAAGCACCTCTCATGTATCAAACACTGAGCTAGACCCTGAGGCACAGAAGTACCCATACAGGCATTCTCTTTTGAGCATGTGCTGTTCCCTGCCCGTTCTTCCAGCTTGGTCCTCTCACACATCATCTTTGGTCCCTCTCGGTCATTGTATTCCCTCTTCCACTCTTCCATCTGGCATGGTGCCTAGACGTTTGCTGAATGAATAAGTTTAAGCCTTTTATTTCGTAATGTTCTTAAAGAATGTCTCATAGGCATGTAATGATCACAGGATAGTTCATTAATCAGACTCATAAGTCCAATCATGTAAACATATTGGCTAAGTTATAAAATAAGACACAAGAAGAGACTCCAGATTTTTTATTTTTCCCCCTTTTCACAAATCAAAGTAGAAGAAATAATAAACTGCAAAAGTAGTTAATCAGTAGAACATGTATACACAAAAAAACCCAGGTAGAAAGACAGGCTTATTTACAATGAGGAAACACATGTTAAATTAAGGTAGTTTTCATATGAAAAAAAAAAAAAAAATCAAACATATGCTACAATGGGCACCACTGTTTACAGCAATATTGAAGGGAAGAAAATGACACTTATTTAGGGACAGATATACAAGGTACAGGTTCTACAGCATCAGTGCAATAAATTCACAAAACTATCTTACAGCTAATCAATTTAAGAACTGTTCCCAAATATGTCACATTTTTGGCCCTCAAAGGTTCATTTCTACAGATTTCAACTACTCTAAATTTCTAACTACTGAGAGGGAAAGAATGATTATAAGTTTTCCAAAGGAAGTTACAAAATCTATGTAGACCAGAGGCCAACTAGCTATCATCACAAGTCTGCTCTCACCAAGAGCCCTTGCATTTTTCAGAGAAATATTCAAGGAAAAGGTCAGACACCAGTGTAGTCACTATCTCCTATGCCAAACCTATGAGAACCAAACAGCCAGTATTACCATAAAATGAGAAGTTTGAGGCTTAAGTTTTAAATGCTTATTCTGGTCTCTCAAAAATTAATGACTAAAAAAAAATAAAAATAAAAATAATTAGTAGAATAAGATTATTTTCTAATGAAATAAATCTTGGGTGAACATAGGAAGACTTCTGTCCTTTACTGGCTGGTGTTGGAGTAAAGGTCATAGACATGAGTCTTAATCTACTGTGTACTTTAAATCAGCTGAAAATCTGAAATTAAAAGTATGCTAAAAATACTAAATAAAACCCTTTGGAAATCTGGTATTAAAAAGCCTTTAAGGAGTTACTAACTTGAAGTCTGAGTACAATGGGACAAGAGCTCTAAGCATGTTAGATTCCCCTTTTGGAAGGAAAGGAACAGTGTTTCCTACATATTGCTATTTTACACAAGGGAGAAACACATGGATTTAGTTTCATTAATTCCATGGGGATTCTTCCCCCCAGTAAAGAAACGGAATGAGGAATGAATCTTAACTGGTCTCTTCATCAGAAGTGGTCAACTTGGTCTCTCATATATTCATAAAGCCAGACAGTTTTTGAAGCAGACTGTGGAAGCAGACAGTAGAACCAGCTTCCTGTAGCCACAGACCACTGCCTTGCATCTAGCTAAAGCAAAGACCAACTTGAACAATTATCCAGAGTCACTGTTAACTGTACCAAAGGATAAAGTTCACCACTATATTATTTTAAAGGAAGTTGTCCAAAAGTAAGAATTTCATTAACCCTGGGTGAGAAAAATCAAAACAAATCATACTCACTAATGAGTTGTCTGTACAAAGCCAACTGATAGAATGCACCCACCTACACCTGACACGAAGACACTATGCATAAAGCCGTACTTGGCAAGTGTGAGTTTCTTTTAACTAAGGGCAGAGTGAGGGAGAACAAAGAGCTACTTCTGTTAACATTTTAGTATCCAGATAGCATAGTAGAAACTGTTCCCAGGGACAATGTGCACTCCATTAATCACACTGAATAAAGCAGATGCATTATTCATTTTTCTTTTCTTTTTGTTTGAGAAGCTTGTTTATCTCCCTTTTGGCCATTCCAATGTACTTTGAAATGATTCCATGTTGGTTCAGTCCAGGAAGCAACAGTACGAAAGTCACTTAAAAAATAAACAAACGAAATTAAGGAGGCAGTAATTAACTTCCTGAAGATTATATTTTACTGCTGGCTGGCCTGGTACTGGGAACCAAACCCTTGACCTTGGTGTTACAAGGCTGTGCTCTAACCAGTTGAGCTAACCAGCCTGCAAGGTTATTAAGGTTATTATATTTTAAAGGAGGTAGATTCCCAGACTGTTAGACACTCCAATGGGAGGAAGCAATATGGAATGCATTCTTATTTATCCCCAGAAACTTCTATCATACTCTCCCCATCCTCAGATAATAATTACTGCTTATTTTTACCTCTTGCACATTACTTTCTAACTTGGTCATGATGTTCTTTGTCTTCACTTCCTATAAGACTATAAACTCCCTGAAAATGAGGACCTGGGTCTAGGTCATCTTTCTTTACTCCCACAGTTCATGGATAAGTGCCTTCAACTTGTAAGTACTCACATATCTGTTTACTAAGTTACAGTTAGACTTCACTGGCCAGAATGTGCCTGTAGTTTTTCCTCAAAGACTTACCTATCAGGTAGGTGAGAAGCAGGTTGTGGACTTGCTGTCCCACCCAAGCAACCATGGCAAGAGAAACGATCATGCTCATGAAGTACTGAAAATGAAAACAACCATTTATCAATTCCCAAAAACAGACTAAGGAGAATGACTGTATAAAAGAGTTTGTTTCACCACTCCCCACTGTGTACATTTATCAAAACATCATGTTGTACACCATAAATATATACATTTTTGTCAATTATAAAAGAGTTTATTTCAAAGATTGGAAAATGATTTAGCTGTTATTACGACTTTTCTTTAAAAATACCTAGATTTTTAAAATCTATATATTCTATAAACCCCCATTAAAACTCCATTAGATCTACTTTGTAGAATTCAGATACATTCCCTCCCTAGAATTACTGCAATTCTATGTATAAATTAAATAGTTTATAATATAAATTATATCACTTTTTCAATTAATAACTTCATATAGTAACCCCATGTCAAGGTGAAAAATAAAAGAACAGGGCCGGCCCGGTGGCGCACTGAAGAGTGCGCCGCTTGGGAGTGCGGCGGTGCTCCTGCCGAGGGTTCGGATCCCATGTGGAGACCCATTCCCGCTCACTGGCTGAGCGTGGTGTGGGCGCGACACCGAGGGTTGCGATCCTGTTACCGGTCAGTAAAAAAGACAAAAAGGAAAAAAAATAAAATAAAATAAAAAAATAATAATAAAAGAACAGATTCTTTCTAAGTATAAGTCTTTTATTTCACTAACAAAAAAGAAACAAATATTTTGCTCTGCTAGAATAAAAAATTAAATGCAAAATGTGATTTTTAACTCTCAATGATTCAGTCTAATACAGATGAACACTTATGAAGGTACTTAGGAATTAAACCAATGGATAATAAATATCAAACTATAACTATTAAAACATAAAGGTTATCCTTAGATTACAATGACGTCAAAATTACTCAATCAGATCAAATTTTGCTTTACTTAAAAAAGTCAAAGCAGAGAAAGTACCATCTTAGGCTTTTCTTCCTTTAGTGTAAAGAGGCGTTTCCACCAACCCACAGCTCTGCGTCGAGTTTTTACTAGGTTGCTGCAAATTTCATGGAATCTTTGCTGTTGTTCAGTGGTCCTAAAAGAAGAATTTTCACCTTTGCTATAAGCAAATCTTTAGACAGAAATATACCATTCTCTTAAACAACTATCTTCTAAAAAAAAGTTAAAATAAAAAACAATGGCTCCCCATATGCAGGTGAAAAAGTCCACGCACTATTAAGATATTTTTTAGGGCCGGCCCGGTGGCGCACTCGGTAGAGTGCGGCGCTTGGGAGTGCGGCGGCGCTCCCGCCGAGGGTTCGGATCCCATGTGGAGACCGGTCCGCTCACTGGCTGAGCGCAGTGCGGGCGCGACACCGAGGGTTGCGATCCCGTTACCAGTCAGTAAAAAAGACAAAAAAGGAAAAAAAAAATCTTTATTTTTTTTCCTTTTTGTCTTTTTTCGTGACCAGTAACGGGATCGCAACCCTCGGTGTTGTGCCCGTACCGCAACCGGCAACGGGATCGCAACCCTCGATGTCGCGCCCGCACAGCGCTCAGCCAGTGAGCGGGAACGGGTCTCCACATGGGATCCGAACCCTCAGCGGGAGCGCCGCCACGCTCCCAAGCGGCACACTCTCCAGTACGCCACCGGGCCGGCCCAAAAGATATTTTTTATATCAGTAAAATAAGTTTTTACATAAAGTATGTGTATAAATATTTTTAATATACTAAAGTAATGGTAAACTATTCTTGAAGCCACATCTGGTTAGTGATAGTAATAAAAGACTCACGACTGGTTTTTTTGGCATCTGGCCAATAACAACCCACAACTTCTATAGACCATGCAGAAATCAGTGTAAATCTTGTCTCTCTATTCCTATTATTTTTCAGATCCTAATGAATCCTACTTGTAGTCCATCAGAATCTCACCAGTATTATTTGAGCACTCTTCAATGAGATAATAACTAACTAGCATTCAAAGCACAGTACCCCCACCTGAGCTCCATACATTTTATGCAAAGGCAGCAATAAATAGCTCAAATGAAAATTCTTTATAAATTTAGTTCTAGTAAGGAAAATATTATCAACAAACAAAATAGCAGTAAAAATCCAATAAGCCCCTCCAAGAATGCCTTTTATATTTATATTTTTCTTGGTTCTGATAAGAAAAATTTACCTTTGTACTGTCTTTGCTACACAGATATGTGGCTGCTATTAAGTGGGCCCTATGCTGAGGGATGCATTGTCTTCCCTCCTCTAGTCCTCATCCCTGTAAAATTGCAGTGATAAGGAAGGTGGCCTTCTGCTGAGCTCTGGAACTTCTTATAAACAATTAGACCTTTTATGTTGCCCATAGTCAAGGTTAGATCATGGCTATGCAACACAGTATTCTTTCTTACCCTTAGGATCAAAAAATAAAATTTGCAGCTCCATCAATAACTGAGTCACGGGCCGGCCCAGTGGCGCACTGCTACAGTGCGCCGCTTGGGAGCGCGGCAGCGCTCCCGCCGAGGGTTCGGATCCCACATACAGACCGGTTCCCGCTCACTGGCTGAGCGAGGGGCGGGCGCAGCACCGAGGGTTGCGATCCCGTTGCCGGTCCTGGTCCGGTACGGGCGCGACACTGAGGGTTGCGGTCCGTTGCCGGACACGAAAAAAGACAAAAAAAAGGAAAAAAATAAAATAAAATAAAAATAACTGAGTCACAACTGATTACACACAACTATCAGTTTTTGTTTCTGAAAACTTACCTCCAGGAGTTACAAATTAACAGATTAGAATGTCATCTGGCTAATAAAGTCAAGGTCAGTGGTTGATTCCCTTTATTAAATTTGTTACACTGTATGGTCACAAATTTGCCCCAAACAAAACATGAATTCTTACTGCAAGTGAAAAACAATTCAAAGAACAGTACCTAACACTAATCCATTCTACTATGGGTAAACAAACATGTTTAATTATCCCAGAATTTAAGCAAACTCCCCCAAAATATGGAGATTTGTTCTTAAAGATCCAAAAGGTACACTTTTAAAATTCTGATTTTTACATTATTATTTTACAATTTGTTATCATCTGAGAAACAAATGACTAAAAGCACCAGTAGAGTACTAATCAAATTAAAATAACAACCAAGGGGAAATAGCAGCTGGGAGAAAAACATCTATTTCAGTATCTAGCTCATTATTTGGATCAAAGGTGAGAAATTCAACCTCCCAGAGAGAATTAAAATACTTTAAAATATGATCCTTAGCTATTTAACTTTATCTTAGAAATTCATAAGCAATTATTCAAAGCGTGATATAAATAAAATCAACAGCCCAATTGTATATACAGCTTGAACCTGTTCTGAAGCACTTGGTATAGAGTTGGCTAACTACCACTGCCTCAATGTCTCAACATCTCAGCCTTAAACATGAGATCAGTCTTAAAAGTCAAAATATTTCAGAACACCTAGAACAGTGCCTAACATAGTACACATTTAATAAATAACTGCTAAATGAATGTGGATAAAAATCTACCAGTTACCATTTTCATATTCATTCAAAAATAATTTGTTGTGAAATTAATATTATATTATAGTAAATATCAATGAAAATGTAAACATGTAAATTTCCAACTTTTATAGAAAGCTCATTATGAGGAATGGCTGGTGAGCTCAGTTGGTTAGAGCATAATGCATATAACCCCAATGTCAGGGGTTTAGATCCCCATATGGGCCAGCCACCAAAAAAAAAAAAAAAAACTTTTTGGAAAAAAATTAAATTAAAAAAAAAAGATTCATCATGAGTTCTGTAACCCTTGTTAAAACATTACTTTTAAAAAAGGCACTTTAATAAAAAATTCTAGAAATTTTTAAAAAGTCCAAATAAATGGTAGACCATAAAAGAACTATGGAGATGTAAGTGCTGGAAATTCATGATTTATGTCTCAATCAGCTAAGACATTTTTCACATACGAACAAAAACCTCTAACCCCTAGGCTGATGGTTAGACAACTGTCTGCTCTTAATTACAGCATACTCATCATAGCCACCAGGTTTAGTAACTTCTCAGAAATTAGACTGCCAAATCATTATGCCACCTACCATTTATTGGAGCCAAAAATTCTAGGCGCTAGGATGGGAACAAGGTAGTCAGCCAAGCACAAAAACATAACAAAACAGGAAACACCGGAAAGAACAGATGGATCTAGATAGTAGATAATCCTGTTTTTTAAAAAAAAAATTAACAATGGTTAGAAAAACACAGTCATTATTCCTAGCTGGAGATGTTTAACTATTCACATAGTTCACTGGTTCTCAAAGATGTTATCTGCCATTCTCTAATTTTCTCACAAGTGGTTTTCCAGGGGCTTCGTGACAAAGATGACACCACAGCTGCAATGAGTAATGTAAACATCTACAGACAAAGGCTCTTTTGGGTCCTCAATATTTTTAAGAGTGTAAAGGGTCTTGAGGCCAAAAAGTTTGAGAATCATTGATTTATACAACTATATTAGGTTACCAAGTTTGCATAAATTCTATAAATTCTGAAAACTAGGCAAAACTCTTGTAAGAAAAGGCATTCTTTATTTTTTATTTTTATTTCCTGCTCTAGCTAGTTGTTAAGAAAAGGCATTCTTTATGGATTATGTATTACAAAAGACTTAAGGAGCTTCCATAAGCAGAGCCCATGTACCTGAGCCTTTATTAATAAATAACAAGTACAACCCACAGTAATCTAATAGCTCACTTACAGAAACACCAAGGAAACCACACCCATGACGGCAGGTGGAAACCAGGCTCTTTCCCATCGGAGGACTTTATCCGCCAGCAGCATCACTTCTCCCCATCCTTGCAGCTGCTCTTCCAGACTTGCAGTCTCTGCAGCCTACACACAATCAACATTTATTTATTATTTATTTTCGGCAGCTGGCCCATAGAGGGATCAAACCCGGGACCCTAGTAGTATCAGCACCACATTCCAACCAGCTGAGCTAACTGGCTCAATATTTAAAGCAATCATTTTACCACTCAACATTTTTGTGGCTCACAGAGAGTTAAATTCTTCTAAGGCACCAAATATATAAACCAAATGGCTCTCTTAAACAAGTTAGTTTCCAGAAAACTGCAATTTTGTTACCAAAACGGAAACCAAAGGGGGGAAAAACTATCCTTTAATGGTTACCTTCCAAGTCCAACCACCAGCTCCTCTTCACTTACACATGTAACATCATCTTTACAGAGCTCCGCAAGGTAGGGACAATCAGACTCGTTTTAAAGAAAGTGAGCTGACAATGGCTAACTTTCCCAGAGTCATGCACAGTCACGTGGCAACACCCAGAGTACTGATAAAGTTGGATTTTAAATTTGTTCATTTCAGGTGGTTAGAATCGACCTGTTTCTGTCATTTCATTGATTTAAACCCTTACTTCTAAATCCATTAGGAAAGCATTTCCCTGAACAGCATTCAATTTCTAAAATAGCTCTTGGTGTAATGGAATCACTTAGATGTTGGCATTCATTGCACAGTTAAGGAATACTACTTTCACCAAATTATATGTGGCATTTTAAGCTCAACATATCTCCTCAGTACAGTGTTTTTATCACTCAGGAGGACAACTTGCTCTGCAAATCTGACAATCAACCGAAAATGGACCTCTAGGTTGAGCTAATGTGGTAAAAGCCTTTAAGCTGATTTTGGAAAAGAAAGAAAAAATTGAAACAAGAAACCCAAGTGTCCCTATAAATGTTATCACTGGGAAATATACAAATGACAGAACAATGGAGGTTAATCTTTAAAAATATGCTATCTATGCCACACTGATCACTCATGTGACCTCAATATTTCTGCCATTCATACTAGTTAAATAAGAGATTATTATGTGCTGGGAACTCTGTTAAGCATTTTATATACCTATACTTCAATTAATCCTCCCATCAACCTTAAAAAGGTGTTGTTACTACCTACATCTTACAGATGAGGAAACTGAGATACCCGAAGTTTATCAGATTTGAATCCAGGAAATCCAAGACCAAAGACCTTGCTCTCAAAGTCACACCGCTCTGTTGAGGATCAGGAGCTCTGGGCCAGGATCTGTCATTTCAATAGAACTTGGGCAACGTCTTTGTGCCTCAATTAATCCTCTTAAAAGGAACCAGGCTGGGGGTTATGGGTGGGTGGGTGCGTGGGTGTGTGGAGGTGTGTGTGGGTGTTTCTAAGAGGACAGGCAATGCATTTCTAAAAACCAATGCAAAGTGAACGTCATGCACAATCAAAACTGCCCTGCAGTTTCGACGAATTAAGTCACTTAATTCGTCAGCATCTGGGCTCTTGGAAATTTAAAAGCCCCAAATTAAATTCTTTTCATTGCTGGTGAGTGGCCTGCCTTTTCCTGGGGAAGGGCAACGGAGGAAATTCAAGGATCTCTCTCTTGTTCTTGCCTAGATGGTGCAGTTAAATTCATAATGAATTAAATTTGTCCGCCTACGATACGACCTCACTGTCTCCAGTCGTCCTGTGACAACCCAAACTTCCAAATTCCAGACAAACGCCAGAACCTCCCATTGCCCTTCCAGCTGGACCTCCCTCCCAGTTCCCCGCGGTGAGCTCGCACCCCCCGCGAGCTTGCACCCCCTGTTTTAAGTTGTGCCAGCTCTAACAGAATTTCTCGGCAGCAGCCCTTTGACCCTTCACCGTTGCCCAAGTTTTAAGGGACAAAGATCGAAGGCGCAGCCAGGTTAAGATCAAAGAGGGAGAAGCACGGATACGGCTGGGGCCTGGGCCCCAAAAGCGCTCGGCAGGCCCCTCGCGGCCTCTGCTCCAGGCTGCACCCCAGGCTTCTGTCACAGCCCCCCTTCTCCCACTTCCTCAACCCCTACTCATGGTGACTAATCACGCGCCCTCCTCCCCGGTGGCGTACCATCCCCAGGGAATGTTAGCGGTCGACAAGGCTAGTGACTGCCACCAAGTAGTCCGAGGGCCAGGAGTAGTCTCCTGAGCCGGGAACCCGGAGAGGAGAGCCAGGCCCGCCGCAGGTGATGGGAACGAGGCCTCGGAGGCCCCCCCGTTGAGTCCAACGAAGTCGGGAGGCCCCGCTCGCTTCCCTCGGGACAGGCCGCCGGGACTCACCAGCAGGTTGGTGCTGCGATTATCTCCCTCCGCCATCGCCCCTGAGGTGCAGTCTCAGCGAGCTCAGCCTCCCCCAGACACGAACCGCAACACAAGAACTACACAGACTCCGTCACCGCCAGGGAACGCCCCGCAGGCCGCTTATATAGGCCGGCCGCCTTTCCCGACAGCACCCGCGAAGCCCACTTCTCATTGGGCGGATCGAGCTCACGCTTAAGGGGAACCGGACCAACCGCCGCCCAGCGCATGGCTTGAAATCGAGGTCAAAGGAGAGAGGCTGAGCCGCCTGGGGGTGACCAATCAGCGCCCAGGGGATGTGCGACACCCCGCCCAGGGCTTTCCGAAGCGGTTCAACCGCCGCTGCTGGAGACGCCACCTGGCCTCAGTTTCCCCAGGCTTGGCTGCCAAGGTATCTCTCGGACCTTTTTCCGCTGAAGCAGCCAAGAAGCCTCTCTGGAAAATTGACTACTGGAAGAAATATGCTACGCACTGTCAGGCGGAGGGCGGAGATGGGCGTGTGACACTTGGCCTCCTTGTAGTTGGGGAGGCCGGCTGAGACGTCTCCCCCACCAGCCGGGTGCCCCTCGTCTTCCCTGCGCCTGGGACCCTCTCCCCGCCCCAGCCGGGTGCCCCTCGTCCTCCCTGCACCAGCCGCCCCAGCCAAGCCTCTGAGCGGTTTAGCCCGGATTTGTGACTCGTGCCCGCCTCATGAGGTTTTGAGAAGCGAGAAGAGCTGTTTATCTGGATTTCGCTGCAGTGTTTCTCTCCTACCCAGTAAAAATAAGGCCTTGACTTTGGCCGAGGGTAGGTAGGAGGGGAGGATCCCCGGCATAGTTTGAAAAAGTGTGAAAAATACACCGACTTATAAAAGTGGGTTATTTATATTTGGTCTTTAGGAAGATTTTTTGTGGGGCACGTCAGTTACTAAACAAAACTTCCTCTGCAAAAAGGAATTGGTTTTGACAGGACCGTCTTTACATTAGAGGTCTTGCTAAGGGAGGATGTAAGCCCTGTAATAAGCAGCGGAATTCATAAGCTACTTAGGAACTAGATGAACTATGAGACACTTCTCCATCTTTTTTATCCGGGATTCCAAAATGCATTAACAAGTGCTTTGATTTCCATTATTCAATACAAATAAAATCATGCCAAATGTTGGCCTGGTCGGATTGTTCCAGGTAAATTAACTTCCAACCTTGAGTCACCTATATTATGCCATTGAATTTAAATTTATTTCAAAAGCATTTCCTTAAGTAACTACCAGGTTCTTAAAAAGTTCAGGGAAGTCATGAAGACGTGTGAGAGAACATAGTTATAGGCCACATAGTGCCAGTAAAAAAAACTGGGCAAGGGCAGGAATATTGTGAATTTCACGAAAGTGTGTGAAATTTGCCATGGATCTTTGGGGGGGGGGGGGGAAGCAAGCATCTGAATCTGAAATACTTGAGAAAAAAAGCAAAGCCTTTGCGAGTAGCATCTCTTCAATAAATTGCCACTTTAGGGAACTGTTTGGGGAAAAAACAGGTTGTATTGGTAAAAGCAGCCCGTTGATAGAGACATTTGGGAGATTTGAAAGCTACGGAGGTTGAGGAGCAGGCCCTCCTCCACCTAAGGACAAAAGGACCCAAGCAATAAGCAGCCACATAATTAGGGAAAACGTTCAGCACTGAACGCACAATCTTGCTAGAGGCACAGTAACATCCATTTCCAAAAGAGAAGGCCAAGGAGTTCTTAGGCTTTAAAAACATTTCCACTTCGGGAAATCAGCTTTTGCTACAGAACACTTCTGGTTTTCATCCAAGTTCCCTATGTACAACTTAAGAAGGAAGCCTTTTCAAAATTAGCTTTGGAAACGGAGGCATGTGAAATAGAAGCAACTCAGCAGTTACTCAAGGAATGTGTTTCCAGACCTCTTTCCAATTTTAGTTATTCAGTGAAATTTAGCCTAAGGTCTTCCACTAAACTTCGAATCAGCCTAAACCTACCTTTAATGTAGTTTTTTTTTTTTTTTTTTAGCTTCTTTTGTCCTACAAAAACAGGATGTAATCTTTTGAAATGTACCAGATGACTAAGCAGTTAACATAAATCCTAACATACTCTAGCAGCAACAAATGCAATCTTCAAGATACTGAAGCAAACTGGCCATTTTCTATTTCCCTTCACAGCTTCCACACCCCAGGATATACATACATACACATTATTGTCAATAATGATCTGCAGGTTATTTTTTAAAATATTGCCAAAACTAAGCTTAATAAATTGGGCTTTAGTAATATTAAGAACCTTTCCATTGAAGTAAAATTTCCACTGCTGTTCAAAACTACAACAGAACCTTCAGAGTAAAACATTACATTTTTGAGATTTTATTAAAAAAAAATTTTGGAGGTATTGCTTTAAAAAAAAAAAATACTATCCATGTTCCAAAATTAAGTTTTCTGTAATCTACTTTGACCAATAAATTCAGAGCTTAAAGTGCTATGTCTTTTGAGACTGAATTTTTATTTTTTGAAACAGGTATTTCATACAATCTTTGCCATGTTAATGCAAATATGCAAAAAGTAGGCAAGTATTTTTGTTTTCCAAATGATGCATTATGAACATTTTCAGGAAGCTGGTGTGATTTATTCAACTTTTAATCTTAAGTACAATCACAAAATTATATCCATCAGGAGGCATTATAACCTTTTGTACAGAGAAGCCACTATTTATACATTACTAGGACAAGAAATATTCAGTTCAACTCAACTTACTTTTATAATAGGGGTAGAAGTAAATTAAGTAGGTGAAGTATGATGTTGTCACTGACATTACAGGTGGAAATATAAGGGAAATTTAAACCAGAAAAAATAACTAACACAACTTTAAACAGGAGCTGAAACTTCAACTGTCAGGAAAAGGGGGGGGGGACCCTATATTTAATCAGCCTGTTTTGAAAGAAAAACATTCTGAAAGTCTGCATTTCAGAACAACATGCATTTACCATCTTCAAAAATCGAGCTAACTGTATGACATTTACATTAGCACAACAAAGAGCTTTTTTCTAGTAAGCCCAGCCAAATTTCCATGGAAAGCAAAGAACCCTAAGTTGTTCACATTGTACAACTAACCCTGGAAACCTATAAAGCTTCTCTCAATCAGAGTCAGTTTGCCCTTTTGTAAATAAGGAGGGTAATATTGTTATTCAGGCCTAAAAAGCAGAAAAAGTGCCACACCCCCTTATGAGTGAATTTAGTGAATTTCCCTCCCTCTAATGTGTAGAAAAATTTGTGATGCTTGCTAGTTTTTCCCCTTAGGAGGAATCTTTCTAGTACTACCCAAATGTTGAAAACAAAATCTACCTTCTTTATGTGACCCTTGCATTAATAATAATTCTACCTCCTTGATTTAAGGTGGGAAAAGTCCTAATTCTAAATTATTGACATTTTACAAGCTCAACAAGATATAAAATGGGACACTGGTTTTCACACACTAATTTTTGGTAAAACACATGTTCAAATGTGCTGATAAAGCATTCACTGATATTTGATGTATATGAATAGGACTAACAGGCTAATTGCAGGTGCTTTAATATGAAAAGAATCGGGAGAAAAGAAGAACCAGCTCCTTTGATTTTAGTACCGCCAAAACAAGTAAGCCCCCAGAGTAATTACAAAAATGTGGAGGAAAACAGGCTAGGAAGACTTCAATTTAAAGTACTGCCTATAATACCCCAGATTAAAAAGGACTTAAGATTGCACATCAACTCTAATATTTGGCTGTACTTACATTGCCCTGCTTGGCATTTTTAAATGGCTCTTTCCTTAAATTTCACACATCAGAACAACCACAATTAAAAAACAAAACAAAAACAATGCAGATAACACCAAACACTGGACAATATTAAGAAAACTTACTAAGCTTAGATAACAGAGGCAAGTGTTAAGGGCAGAAGTGATGGAAGTTTTTCTTTGTATTACAAACCCTCACCCTGAACCCAGGGTTTAGGCTCTAAAAAAGCAATCTAGGGAAGCAGATCAAGAGCCTGATTATCAGTTTTCACAAAGAAATCTCACATATCTCAAAAACAACTCACCACAAGTGTCAGACACAAAAGAATCTCAATCATCTAGCAAACTATGTTAAGAACTCATGACCAGAAATGACAAACTACAAGGCACACCAAAGAAAAGAGTAAAAATAAAATAGCTCCATGAACTGCTAAGCCTCCACAGCTTTGTAAAATCAACTAAAAATTAGGCAATTCTAGCAAAGACAACAAAAAACTTAAAATAAACTTCGATTTCCAAGGGTACTTTGAAGAGGTTGTTTGTAGGTTATTCTGTACCCCCTGAATCTAAGAGAGAGAGAAAGAGATTGAGAGAAAGGAGAAGATCCCTGGTTTTCCACAGGTATTTTGTGTAATTGAAAATGCATGACTTCATATCTACAGCACTCTTACATTATTTTACAAGATAATCCCCAAATATAGTCCTGTCTTCTCAATCTAACTCATGAGGTTTCTCAGAAAAGTTCAAAATGGCAAGGCTACTTGCAGAATGACATCTCAGAGGAAGCCAAACCATCCAGACTAGGGTCTTGTCCAGAGTACTGTAAAGAGCAAGCTCTGAAGTCATCTGTTACTCCTATCTGCCCTGCAACCAAACACACACTGTACAGTGCCACACTATTCTCTGGGGGACCACTTTTAAATAAGAGTGACAGGTAATTTACCAGAGGCACGTTTTGAAACAAAGCTGTCTTGTTTTTGCTTGGATAAGGTGCCAGAACCTCTCTGAAGCCTGAAACTCACAGGCAATAAAACTTACCTATTTCATTGATTTTCTTTATCATAGAGAAAGCAATTTCTGAATACTATCTATAGGGACAAACTGGTATGAACTGGTCTTATCATTGTAATAAAAGTTTTTCCTTGTGACAATAAAGAATGTTGCTGAAAAGACTGTTTAATCTTAAGAGGAGAGGTAATTGAGTGATGAATGCAGGAGCTCCCAGAGCCTCTAGGAAGTACAGCAATGTGCAAAATACAATATGGCATTACTATTCCAGCTAGGTTGTTTTGATTGTGAAAATAAGGTTCAAAATGAATGAACAAATAAAATTTGATGTGCTGGGTTCCTTAACAACTTGTTATTGAACACATGGGATTCGAAAATACCTCCTTTCTTGCAATTCTTGTTTATAGTATTAAGAGAGCACTGATAACAAAACACATTCTCTCAGGGGTATTTATAGATCAGTGTGGCAATCAGAATACAGAAAAGGCCCAGAGGTATGTGGAATTCTTCCTTAATGTTTTTCAAGTTTGACTGTGAAGACTGGCAATTAGAAAGTGACTACTGTCCTCCTCTCTAAAATGCAGGAAAAATGTATTCAAACAATTAAGATTTTAATTGTGTTCTATTCTGTGTTGACAATGTGATTTTAAGAATTCTATTCTAGTCTAGATTTTAATGTTGGATCAAGAACTTAGCTTACATAGCCAGTACTGAAATGCAATGACAAATTTAAGGAAACGATCATGAATTCACCATAATGTATTACTGAACAGCAGCAAGCTATTAAAATCGTGCAAAAAGTAAAGGACTTCACAGACGTTAGTAACTGAACTTAATAAAAGATGTTGGTGGTTCTTGCTTTTGCTGATGTTCCATGTAATATGTCCTAAAATGCCAGGTAAACTGAAGCACTTTTAATTTACAAACTGTAAATTAAAAGTATCAAATGAGAAAACTGAATTAAAAAACATTTCACTCTACCTCCACCAGAACATCACTTTATTGTTAATCTGTCATCAACAATGTAAAACTCTAATAGGTACTCTTATCCTGGTTTTTAAAAAGGTAAAAGATTACACTGGGTTAGCTACTTTCTATGAAAGAAACTACAGCAATCACAGAAGAGGGAAAATTTGAATGACCTCCAAAAAATGCACACTATAAGCAAAGGGAAGTGTACATTAAATCAAATGTCTGTTAGATTCATTACTTTGAATGCACAGTAACAATTCTGGAAACTGTACATGATGGATTCACAGAAATGACTTAAATAACCAGAATTACATTTTGTAGGTGATCATCAGACCTTTAAACAATCCTTGAATTTTCCATGTTATCAGTGGTTTTGGAGAAATTTATCTCTCCGAATATAAGTTGTTAACAGCATCGAGACGGAAGTATATGAAATGTAAGGATTGAAATAAAAGTGAATTTGAAAGATGGCTAATCTACTAGATTACGTAAAGGGGGAATTGATAAGTGGCGGGGAGGATGGTTTGTTTTTCTTCCCTTCATTTCAGAAGTAAGTTCTTCCCATGTAGTGTATCTGTTACATAGCTCTCCATTTTCAGTCCATTTCTGAAATTCGTATCCCATAGCCTTTTTGTACTTACTGGTCAACCCAACCAGTACTGTTGCCAAGCAACAAGTGTTACACGAGAATCTGACTGAATGCATCAAATCTTCCGTGGCTGTGATTTCTTCGCGGCCCCAGTTTTCCCTGTTTCTGAGCGGGGTATGGTTTTGCCTGGATTGTACACACAGGGTCAGGTGGAATGGAGTTCCAAATCACTCTGTGCTCCACGGCATCCCGATTTCCTTCCACAGCTAACCTCCTGACACGTTTGCAGCTGTTCTGTGGCAGAAAGACAATCTCCGTGTTCAGGCGGTGAGCTTTCTTTCTTTGACCCTTGACCCTGGGGTTGCAGGCCATGGTGTTGGGCGTATCCCTGAGTGCAGCTGTCCTGCAGGATTCACTTCCTAGTGCACCGAGATTTCCTAGGTTTCCTCAGAGTAAGCCCCCAGTTGCATCACCACCGACTGTGGTGTGGCTTTTGGATGCCTGAGGCTGAGTTGATTCTGGTGATGTCTGACCTCACTTAACCAGACTCATCTACTGTCTTGCCATTCACACCCAGGCTGTCCAACCTTCATACAGCTGAGCCAAGTTATCTAGATTAGTTGCTTCCTTAATGACATAGTCAACCTGTAAAAATAAGCAGGAATAGTATTTAAAGCCATTTAAAACTTGAAAGGACATGGTGTATATGTGAGTTATATGAATTGTTTAAGAGTAAGTTTCTAATCACCAAAATTAATTATCCAAAGGATGTGTAGTTGCTATGGTAGAAAGACAGCGTTAAGTAAGCTAGGCTTCTCCCCAAACTCCACAGCTTACAAGATGTGTATCTGGGGAAAGTTACAACCCCATTGAGCCTTATGAATCCTCCTAGGAAGATAGCACCCTATTGACGCCACACATGCTCTTGGAGTAAAACACATGAAGCCACTGGGTAAATGCTTAGGTGGTACACAAGGATAAACAATAGCCTGGCACAGATTCTGGAACACAGTGGGTGCTCAACCAATGTCTGTTGATTCTGACACAAATTTTCTTTCACAGTGAAACACATATCTATCTCTATATCCAGAGCATCCACGAGGGTTCAATCATACAGTAAATGCTCAGTATATGCCTGCTGAATTATCATCTATGCCAAAAGTTATGTGCAAAGGACTCTATACTTACCCCGCTCCTGTGAGCCCCTTAACTTTCATATAAAATTTATTAACTTTCAGAATAAAAAGCACGATAGCCAAGCATCCTCTAAAAAGATGGACAAAACTAAGATGGACAGTTAAAAAATATATAAAAAGGGGCTGACCCTGTGGCTCACTCGGGAGAATGGGGCACTGGGAGCGCAGCGGCGCTGGGAGCGCCAAGGCTGCGGGTTCAGATCCTATACAGGGATCCTATATAGCTCACTGGTTGAGCGCGGTTCGGGCGATACCACGCCGAGGGTTGCAATCCCCTTACTGGTCACAAAAAGTACACACATAAAGCACACAATCCATTAACCTTATACAATCCATTAATCTATCAGAAATTTTCTGATACCCCTGACTCAGAACATCTTTCATGGTTTTTGACAAACTTTACAAAACTATTTCTAAAAAACCTCTTGCCCATGAAGAGTTTAAGTCCAGGTCTTATACAACAATGTAATAGTATTTAAAAGAATAAAAATTTCCTTGCTTATGTTAAAATTGAATTGTGGATGTCAAACACTAGAAAACAGGACATTAACAATCTCAATTTTCTACCCAAGAGGAAAAAGATACATTTGTAATGGGAGAAATCAGGAGGACACCACTCTTCACCAAACTTAACATCACCAAAGACAGCACAAACTGACATGTGTCCTTTGATGTAAAATACTGAGAAACATCACTATTGTTGTATTCCTGCCAAAAAATGCTGGATCTGGATTAAATTATGAGGAAAATATCAGACAAAAACAAACTGAGGCACATTCTGCAAACCAACTGGTCTGAATACATCAAAAATGTGGAGGAAAAGGAAGGGGAAAAGGCTCAGAAACTGTTCTAGATACTAAAGGAAATAAAGGAAATAAGAATGCATACACGCACAAAGAACAATGAAGCAAAAGTGAGAAGATGTTAACTGGTCAAATGTGGAGGAAAAGGAAGGGGAAAAGGCTCAGAAACTGTTCTAGATACTAAAGGAAATAAGAATGCATACACGCACAAAGAACAATGAAGCAAAAGTGAGAAGATGTTAACTGGTCAGTCTAGGATAACAAGTATATGGACATTCCTACAACTTTTCTGTAGATTTAAAATTTTTCAAAATAAACAGCTGGGGGGAAAATCATTCTCAAATTTACATACACAATATTAATAGTACTAAGAAAATTTCAGTAATGACTTTCAGAGAAACATCCACTGATTTGCAAGGACACTTTACAGATACTATTCCTGCACTCAAAATATCCTCATTTCATTTGAAACTTTCAGATAGTCCTCTTTAAAATGCAAATTAACTATGTAGTCAGAAAGAAATGGGTGGCTCAGGTCACACCTTAAATTTCACTTAAAAGAGCGCTAGGGGAAAAGGAAAGTGCTAATAGGAAAGGGTCAGAGTAAAATGGTGAATACTTGACAAATCCAGAATGGAAAATCTCCTGAATCCTTAAAACAGAGTTAAGTTCCTTATTTCCTGAACTACCAAGGAAATGGATGAGGGGTATCTTTAAACCTATACCTTCCCGCTAGCATTAAAATGTGTAACTCAAGTTTAAAGGAGAGTCACCTACCTGTTCAGCAACTGACATCCTCCTATTCGGATCAACATCTCGGCCCTCTAACTTGGCTTTCACTCTCTTCCACACACTCACTGCATATGAGTTTCTCTCTTGCACAGCTATGAAGCAATAAAAACATATGTAAGTCAAACCACCCTTTTGTATAAAAATTTAAGTCATCCTTATTCTAACTAATTACCTTTCCCAGTTTTAGGGTCTCTGACAGCCTTTTTAGGACTGCAAGCAACACTCTTGCCAGTTCCTGGAACAGTGCTTGGTGGAGTATCTGCTGACGTAGCAAGATTTTTCTGAATCAGCTTTCTAGCATTCTGTGACATGACATCAGGCTGAGTCTTCTGGCCGGTGTTGCTCCGGACTGCTACAGACAAAGAGGTGGTGGCTCAATTTACAGGTAAACAGAAAGTGGAGGGGCTGGGGCAAAGAAAGCAGGCAAAAGGTGGCCATAGTGGTAAATACTCCAGACTAAATAATCAACTACAAATAAAAATAGATTTAATTTTTCAACTTTAGGTCATTTGAATACAAGGTCTTTTTACTCTCTCATGAGTATTTTTAAAGATAAGCCAAAACCTGTTCAGTTTGAGGTGGAGAGAGTTTAAGGAAACTCTTTATAAACATTACTATAAACATATTAGACACATTTATAATTAAATGTTTTATCTATGTGTTGATCATTAACAGATCAAGATTCAGATCTTTTTTCCTACCTGCAGCAAAGGATGGCTGACAAGTAGCAGATGATGTTGGACTCGAACATTCATTTGTTGCATCGGTGATTAAGGGTGATGCAAAACTCACTAAATTACTATAGATACTGAAATACAAAATAAAATGGCTTATTTATGAAATGCTTTAGCAGATAACAAAAAAAATATGAACAAAACTCAAAAAATTAAATCAAGAGACACAGGCTTATACCTAGATGTTTTGTTTACATTTTATAAATTTTGACCAGATGGCATTCTTACCTCTGACTTTGTGTTTTCAGTTCTTTCAAGGTGGGAGTGATTTCCTGAAGCATTTCAACATGTTCTTGACTTCGAACCTGACCCATAGCCTGGACTAATGTAAACAGAACTGTCTGAATGTTGTCTTGCCATGATTTATATTCACCCAAGAACTGCCTAACACTGTTCTCATAGGGAACATCTTCACCATCTGCCAGAGCAGCTTCTTCATCCTAGAATCAATATATTAATGATTAAGAAAAATGTTTTTTTCCCTCAACAATTATTTTTAAATTATTTACTGTTTTGTAATTATGAAGTAACTTAGCCTTTTCTGGGGCTCAGTTTCCTTACTAACCAGGTGAAGGGAAGAGACAATATTTCATTCATTTTGTAGGTAAATTATATGAGTTTGGGGGTCCAGGTGGGGGAAAAGAAAGAGAGGTTGAAGATATAAACATTAGGACCAGGTTCAAGTCTCATATGACACTGAGTGAATCAATTTCTTCAAGCCTCAGTTTCTCTGTATACAAAAATCAAAATATTATTACCTGCTTTAAATAAATAATGGATGAAAACATGAATTAACTCAGTTAAACAAATTGGAAGATGCGACTTGAGAGTTGTTTTTGTTTACAAAATGTCACTATTTTTCCATAAATAAAGTTACTTGTAATTTTACAAAAGAGGAGGAATAAATGTGTGTTGATGTTATTGGTCTTACCTTAGCCATTGCTTTCAGTAGATGTTTCACATCTCCAAGCTGTCGGTTATGACCAGTGAGTACAGTCTTTATATTATCAACCAGATTCTGAATTGTTTCACAGACCGTCTCTATCTGTTGCTCTTTCTCTGTCTGAATCGTCCTCTGAGTAGACATATCCTGAGTCAGTTGTTTGTGTGCTGACAAAAGCCATTCAGAGCTGCCAATAGGATGTTCAAGACTGGTGTCCTAAATAAAACAAGTATTTGTTTGATTTTAAGTACCAACTAGAATAATCTAAGAGTTCTTTCTTCATCATCATCAAAAGCTATTAATAACTCATGCTAACACAAAGAAAACCTCAGTTGCTGAGGCATCAATTATCTACAAAATAGTACTTAACAATAATTCCAAAAATCCATGAAATACAGACTAAGATTTTTAACCTTTCTGCATAATCACACAAGGTATAAATGCTTTAACTTTCCAATCTCAGAAATATATTTGGAATGACAAAGATGATCTGTGGCCAGGTCCCTAAATTCACTCTAAATAACTTTCTGAAAATGAAACCAAAGTTTCCTAGTACACAGCCAAAGCATTCCCACAAAATATAAACACCAAATTTATTATCTAGATCTTTCTCGACTAACCCACCTTTCCAGCACTCATCCCACACTAGCCCTCTTTCTACTACTCTCCCTGTCACTTCCTATACGTTCTCCTCCCTTCTGAACTTCCACAGTACTTTGGTTTTAGCTCTGAGAATCCTTTCCACTTTTTCATTCATTGTATTATTAAGTAATAAGTTCTTTGAGGGATAAAAGCAAGATTTGGGCCGGCCCGGTGGCACACTTGGTGGAGTGCGGCACTTGGGAGCGCGGCGGCGCTCCCGCCGAGGGTTTGGATCCCATATAGAGACCTGTCCGCTTGCTGGTTGAGCGCGGTGCAGGCGCGACACCGAGGGTTGCGATCCCGTTGCCGGTCGCGGTGTGGGCGCAACACTGAGGGTTGCGATCCCGTTACCGGTCACAAAAAAAGACAAAAAGGAAAAAAGTAAAAATAAAAAAGCAAGATTTAATCATCACTGTATCCCACATAACATTATCTTACACACAGTACATGCTCAAGAAACATAAACTGTGTGAATACATTGAATGGATTTTAATGGTTTAACACTGGCCTTATTTTAATCACCAAGTCGCTTTACTCCTACGAAGACTTAAGACTCACCACTCTCTGTAACAAACGAAGCTCTAACTCAGAGACTGAACTGTTAAACTGTGATGCAAATGAACACATTTGCTGACACCGTTTGATTAGTTCAAATAATGCAGCATCCAGGTTTAAGGCTTCTGCAGTTCTCGTTCGTAAACTTTCAAAATGAATGATATTGCTGCAGAGAAAAGTGACCTGTAAAGACAGAAATAGAAAAACCAAAATGAGTGGAGGGGAAAGGGGGGACAATTGATGACATGAAAAAATACTACACACTCATTTCCAGTACTGAGGACTAGAATTGGTCCTAATAATGTATAACTCTTTGGAGAATATACCAAATCCTTATAAAGACTATAAATAAATGCACATTTTAATTTTTGTCAATATTGTTAGGTGTGAAACAGCCAAAACACTAAAGAACAATTAGGTAAATGTAGCTTCTACACGGGGGGGGGGGGGGGGGCCTGTGGGGGGGTTTTTAAAGGGGGAAAAAAAAAACAAAAAAAAAAATAATTTGCTTTAGGTGTGTAGTAGGGGGGGGGGGGGGGGGGGGGGCCTGTTGTGGAAGTTTTCAACTGGGTACAAAATTAAACTAATAAAATGATATCCATACCTCACACATCAC